>NC_084549.2:66235000-66335000 GCF_033978685.3 Nerophis lumbriciformis | reverse complement strand
GTGTTGCCATGTGACAGGTATGTTGCCATGTGACGGGTGCGTTGCCATGTGACAGGTGTAATGCCATGTGACAGATGTGTTGCCATGTGACAGGTGTGTTGCCATGTGACAGGTATGTTGCCATGTTACGGGTGTGTTGCCATGTGACAAGTGTAATGCCATGTGACAGGTGTGTTGCCATGTCACGGTTATTTTGCCATGTGACGGGTGTGTTGCCATGTGACTGGTGTGTTGCCATGTGACGCGTGTGTTGCTATGTGACAGGTGTGTTGCCATGTGACAAGTGTAATGCCATGTGACAGGTGTGTTGCCATGTCACGGTTATTTTGCCATGTGGCGGGGGTGTTGCCATGTGACAGGTATGTTGCCATGTGACGGGTGTGTTGCCATGTGACAGGTGTAATGCCATGTGACAGATGTGTTGCCATGTGACAGGTGTGTTGCCATGTGACAGGTATGTTGCCATGTTACGGGTGTGTTGCCATGTGACAGGTGTAATGCCATGTGACAGATGTGTTGCCATGTGACAGGTGTGTTGCCATGTGACAGATGTGTTGTCATGTGACAGGTGTGTTGCCATGTGACAGGTGTGTTATCATGTGACAGATGTGTTGTCATGTGACAGGTGTGTTGCCATGTGACAGATGTGTTGCCATGTGACAGATGTGTTGTCATGTGACAGGTGTGTTGCCATGTGACAGGTGTGTTGCCATGTGACAGATGTGTTGTCATGTGACAGGTGTGTTGCCATGTGACAGGTGTGTTGTCATGTGACAGGTGTGTTGCCATGTGACAGGTGTGTTGCCATGTGACAGATGTGTTGCCATGTGACAGGTGTGTTGTCATGTGACAGATGTGTTGTCATGTGACAGGTGTGTTGCCATGTGACAGATGTGTTGCCATGTGACAGATGTGTTGTCATGTGACAGGTGTGTTGTCATGTGACAGGTGTGTTGCCATGTGACAGATGTGTTGTCATGTGACAGATGTGTTGTCATGTGACAGGTGTGTTGCCATGTGAGAGATGTGTTGCCATGTGACAGATGTGTTGTCATGTGACAGGTGTGTTGTCATGTGACAGGTGTGTTGCCATGTGACAGATGTGTTGCCATGTGACAGATGTGTTGCCATGTGACGGGTGTGTTGCCATGTGACGGGTGTGTTGCCATGTGACAGGTGTGTTGCCATGTGACAGGTGTGTTGTCATGTGACAGATGTGTTGTCATGTGACAGGTGTGTTGCCATGTGACAGATGTGTTGCCATGTGACAGATGTGTTGTCATGTGACAGGTGTGTTGTCATGTGACAGGTGTGTTGCCATGTGACAGATGTGTTGCCATGTGACAGATGTGTTGCCATGTGACGGGTGTGTTGCCATGTGACGGGTGTGTTGCCATGTGACAGGTGTGTTGCCATGTGACGGGTGTGTTGCCATGTGACAGGTGTGCTCCTCCCACAGGATATTCGCACTGGAAGGGTCAGGTGTTGACAGCCGACGAGCTGCACGTCCTCTACGAGGGCATCAAGCTGAACAACGTGCACCAGTACGATTATGTCCTCACAGGTGAGATTGTGTGCCGTGCAACGCGTGTGTTACAGGTGTGTACATGTGTGTGTGTGTGTTGTGTTCAGGCTACACCAGAGACACGTCTTTCCTGGAGATGGTGGTGGACATTGTCCAGGAGCTGAAGAGAGCCAACCCCAACCTGGTGTACGGTGAGTGTTGTCACCTGGAACACAAGTCACATGTCACATGTCACATGTCACTTCACCGAGACTTTGTCCTTTCAGTGTGTGACCCGGTGCTGGGTGACCATGGATCTATGGTGAGTCATGCACGTGTGTGTGTGTGTGTGTGTGTGTGTGTGTGTGTGCGTGTGTGTGTGCTCGCGCCCATTACATGTGTGTTTCTCCTTCCAGTACGTCCCTCAGAACCTTTATCCCGTCTATAAGAACAAGGTGGTTCCTGTGGCTGACATCATCACTCCCAACCAGTTTGAGGCTGAGTGAGTCAACCCTTTCTAACTTGGCATTGCTGTGTGCTTTTATTTTGTCTTCAACTTCCTGTCTGATTGTCAACCATAGCTTTCGAGCCCATGAAATCTACACAATCCAGTGGAACCTCCATCTACTGAAAAGTTTGTGTAGTGAAGCAGAGTTCCCCCGTAAGAACCAATGTAAACATGAATAATTGGTTCCAGCCTCAACAAAAGTCCATATTTTAGTAGAAAAAAACTGCACACGTTAAAGACATTATAATGTGTATATATAAATATAGATATATATACACTATATTGCCAAAAGTATTTGGCCACCCATCCAAATGAAGAGAATCAGGTGTCCTAATCACTTGGCCCGGTGTATAAAATCAAGCACTTAGGCATGGAGACTGTTTCTACAAACATTTGTGAAAGAATAGGCCACTCTCAGTAATTTCCAGCATGGAACTGTCATAGGATGCCACCTGTGCAACAAAACCAGTCGTGAAATTTTCTTGCTCCTAAATATTCCAAAGTCAACTTTATTATAAGAAAAGTGAAGAGTTTGGGAACAACAGCAACTCAGCCACCAAGTGGTAGGCCACGTGAACTGACAGAGAGGGGTCAGCGGATGCTAATGCGTGTAGTGCAAAGACTTTCAGTTGCTACAGAGTTCCAAACTTCATGTGACCTTCCAATTAGCCCACGTACAGTACGCAGAGAGCTTCATGGCCATGCAGCTGCATCTAAGCCATACATTACAAAGTCCAATGCAAAGCGTGGCATCGGTTGGGAACATCTCTGCGCTGCTGACCCGTCTCCGCTCGGGATGGTTTCCTGCTGACCCCACTATGGACTGGACTCTCACTATTATGTTAGATCCACTATGGACTGGACTCTCACAATATTATGTCAGACCCACTCGACATCCATTGCATTCGGTCTCCCCTAGAGGGGGGGTGGTTACCCACATATGCGGTCCTCTCCAAGGTTTCTCATAGTCATTCACATCGACGTCCCACTGGGGTGAGTTTTTCCTTGCCCTTATGTGGGCTCTGTACCGAGGATGTCGTCGTGGCTTGTGCAGCCCTTTGAGGCACTTGTGATTTAGGGCTATATAAATAAACATTGATTGATGATTGATTGATGCAGTGGTGTAAAGCACGTCGCCACTGGACTCTAGAGCAGTGGAGACGCCTTCTCTGAAGTGATGAATCACGCTTTTCCATCTGGCAATCTGATGGACCAGTCTGGGTTTGGAGGTTGCCAGGAGAACGCTACATTTCGGACTGCATGAAATTGGTGGAGGAGGAATTATGGCGTGGGGTTGTTTTTCAGGAGTTGGGCTTGGCTCCTTAGTTCCAGTGAAAGGAACTTTGAATGCATTTTGGACATATACATGGGATGGCACTTCAAGTTCATATGTGAGTAAAGGCAGGTGGCCAAATACTTTTGGCAATATAGTGTATATATGTATCCTTATTTTTCCTCTATCCTCTTGTTGTGGGGCAGACTGGCTCGTACATGCACATGCATCCTCCGCTGTTGCCGTTTCTAATACAAAGTAGCGTACAGTTCGAACTTATATCTGTCAGTAGACTCGCTAAGGAAGCGCAAAAAAACGACAACATGACTGACGGGGGAGGAGACACAGTCAAAGTGGAGGCTCATAAATAAGACCCGCCCACAAAATGGCGCATCCTGAAGAGACGGTCAGAAAGCGGTTTGAAGAGGGTCTGTTAAACATAATCCTCAAGGGGGAACAAAAAAATCGATTCACACCCGAATAGCAATTCTTATTCATCCAGACTTTAAATCAATTAATAATTTCCAAAAATTGGTTTAATTTTTTTTATATATGTGTATATATATGTATATATATAAATATATATATGTATATATATGTGTGTGTGTATATATGTATACTATACATATATATTTATAATATACATATATTCATATATATAAATATATGTATATATATGTGTGTGTGTATATATGTATACTATACATTAAGGCTGCAGCTAACGATTATTTTTCTATCGATTAATCTATAGATTATTTTTTCGATTAATCGGTTAATCTATAGATTATTTTTTCGATTAATCTATAGATTATTTTTCCTATTACCGATTATTTTTTTTATTTAAAATGAAGATGAAAAAATAAATGTAGGCCAGTTTTTTCAAAAGGCATGACTTTTATTTACAAAAAAAAAAAGTATGGCCACTCAGTCAACATTGACAACAACATGACAAAATATTCTGTAACAATGGGCGGTATAGCTCGGTTGGTAGAGTGGCCGTGTCAGCAACTTGAGGGTTGCAGTTTCGATCCCCGCTTCCGCCATCCTAGTCACTGCCGTTGTGTCCTTGGGCAAGACACTTTACCCACCTGCTCCCAGTGCCACCCACACTGGTTTAAATGTAACTTAGATATTGGGTTTCACTATGTAAAGCGTTTTGAGTCACTAGAGAAAAGCGCTATATAAATATAATTCACTAAAATGTAAACATTTAAATCTTTTAACATTTAACACAATTAAAAGTAGCTTATTTGCTTTTTAATGTGCAAATATAAAAGTAAACATCCAGTGCAAATCTTAATATTCTGCAATAGTATAAGCATTTCTAAAGTAAAAGTATTGCTTATTTTGCTTTAAAATGTGCAAAAATAAAGATAAACATCCAATACAAAAAAGTGCAAAATGAAATATTCTGTAACAGTGTAAACATTTCAACAAAAGTAAAATTATTGCTTATTTTGCTTAATAACACAACAATGATAGTATGATTAAAGTGAAAGTTAATTGTTCGTTTGTACATAGTATATGTAACTGTTAATGTTGTAAAAGGTATTTGCACAACTAATTAACGTTAGCGTTAAAGAGGAGCGCGTCTTTGTAAACACTGAACAGGCACGCCAAACGCGCCTCTCAGAGCGAAACAGTGTTTTAGTCTATGAATTTACAACGCAGATACAAATGACACATTCATGTTTTTGTGTAATGATGACAACGTATACTCACGCGGACGATTGACTAGTTGATGGTGATGGCAAGAACGCTGTCGGGTGTTTTCTTTTCAAATGTTCGTTCATAGCCGTTGTGCTGCTATGATAGGCCATTTCCGCTCGACACAGTGTGCATACAACAACTGTCAAGTGTTTTGCTTTTTTCGCTGTGCTTATCCCACACTTGAAGGGATGTACCAATGCTGAATGTGGCTTCTGGATTTCACTCAAAAGACCAGACCGTAGTTACGTTTTCCTTTTATTTTCCTTTAGTTTGCAACAGTTTTTCCAACGAAGAAACAGCTTCTTTTTTCTTCTTTAGTCTTTTTAGCAGTCTTTAGCAGTGTTAGACTTTAGTTTCTTTAGCTGTCATTGGCTGTCTTTAGTAGCCTTTAGTAGCCTTTAGCAGGTGAAAAACCTTTAAGGACAAAACACCACAAGATTAACATGCTGTAAAAAAATCTATCAATTATCAATCCCATAATTTACAATTATTAATTAGGCTATCAAACTCTTAACCATTAAACAAGTGCAAGAAAATGGACACATCTTTTCCCTTTAAGTTAAAACAGATTTTAAATAAATTGTCTCAACATAAATGCACCAAGATACATATAAAATACAATTAAACCCAGAAACACAATAGATAAATGCAACAGAAAACCCAATATGCAAATACATAAATACCTAACCAATTAACCACCTATTTAGATACATATTTAAAATCCATATTCAATATAAATATATTATTAATTTAGCAGTGAAACCTCACCAGCAGCCAATGATCCAACACACTTAAATCCAACACTTTAAGTTGAGCGACTTCACCCTCCTGATGAAGCAAACTGCTCCAACATTTATCAAACTAAGCAAAGAATATCAACACTAAACAACAGTTGCATAACACACTGTGTGTATTCAGCCTCCAGACTAAGCACGCTACATGCACCCCCCCCCCCCCCCCCCCCCCCAATCTCACCAGCGCAACAGGTGCGCCACACCCACAAAGAGAAATATTAAATCTTACATACTTTTGGCACAACTCTTGGTTATCTGTAATGAACTAAACCTTTTTCCACTCTGCGCTGGCGTCTTTTGTACTCCTTGATTTGACACAGCGGTCTAATTACCGGGCTCGCGCACCAGCAGATGAGACGGGAGCGCGCCGCGTTATACCTGCGCGTGAACGTAAACTGATCGGCTCTGATTTTATAAGCCGACTGGCCGAAATAATGCCGAATTATATACATTTCCTGGGGTTGCCTAGGTGAATAGGGAGGCGGATGTGCTCTAAGATAAAATATAATTTTATTAAGTGGGGTTTGGCTGGTTGCTAAACAGCCACGGTTGCGAGCTCGCGCGTCAGCTGACGAGACAGCTGTTCGCCGCTACAACATTATTAGGCCGTTTATTGAAATACTCCCACACTTTTGACGACTTTTGGCGTGCTTTTTTTCCCTCGCTCGCACCGCTCGCATCATCTGCTTTGCGCTCCGCCATGACGGCAGTGTGACGTAAATATGCGACGCTTCGACGCATAAAAACGGCGTCGACGTATTTACGTAACCGATGACGTCGACTAGGTCGACGCGTCGTTTCAGCCTTACTATACATCCATCCATCCATCCATTTTCTACCTCTTGTCCTATACATATATATTTATAATAAAAATATATATGCATATATTTATATATATATATGTGTGTATATATTATTATTATTATTATTATATATATGTTCGATTAGTAAATAAATCAAATAAATATTTAGTTATTATTAACTAAATAATTAAGTAATTTCGATTAATAAAAATGTATTATTAAAAAAAATTGGCAAAAAATATACATGTGTGTGTATATATATATATATATATATATATATATATATATTTTTTTTTTAAATAAACAATTCGTTTTTTAAAATATCTTCTAAGGCCATTTCCATGCAACCAGAATCCTGATTATTATTCATCCCAATTCTAAATAAATTCATAATTTTCAAATATCAATTAAAAATAAAACATTTCTTTTTTTAGGCCATATCCATGCATCCAAGATGCATTCTGGCTGCAAGGAGATGAAAACGCAATTTTACAAATTGATTCTTATTTTTAGCAATAATAAAGAATTGTTTATATTAGAAAAAAAAATCAATTTAAAGAATTGTTAAAAAATAATGGATTGGATTGTGTTTCAGGCAAAATACGTTGAAAACGCAATATACAGATATTTAAATTTTTTTTTTTAAATTATGAGTCGATTTAGAATCGGGATTTCATTTTTTTTATTTTTTTTATTTTATTTTATGTATTTATTTCAGGCAATGACATAAAAAAATAAAAATAAAAAACAAGTACAAAGTTGATAACACATAATATAAATTAATATAGTGCAAAAGGTGATGTATAGTATGTATGGGATAAATAAGAATCGCGATTCGGATGTGATATTTTTATGCAACCTTGTGTCCTACACTTAAAATAAAGCCCAAAAGAGAGCTGCCACAAGGGGGCAGAAAAGAGCTGCGAGTCGCCGACCTTGAGCGTTTTATCACCTCTGCATGTGACCACACTTTTCTTTTTTTTTGCCACACTGCCGTCAGAATAGTCTGCCTCACGCTTGGGATACGTCCCGAAGGGAAAAGGGTTCATTAAATCGTTGTTATGGCGGTGCGTAGGTAACCATGGAAGGTGGTAGCCCGAGGA
Organism: Nerophis lumbriciformis; assembly: GCF_033978685.3. NCBI lineage: Eukaryota > Metazoa > Chordata > Actinopteri > Syngnathiformes > Syngnathidae > Nerophis > Nerophis lumbriciformis. The sequence goes on along the minus strand of NC_084549.2, from coordinate 66,327,305 downwards.
GCGCCTGTAGAACGTGGATGTTTTGAAGAACACAACAAGAAGTTTGGGATGTCCCTTTAAGATCTTTTCTTGTTGGCTTCTTGCAGGCTGCTGACGGGTAAAAACATCAGCACAGAGAAAGACGCGGTCGAGGTGAGCTGGCTCTAGATGGGTGCACTTAGTCTTTGGAGTGCATTTTGAGAAGTACACTACAATGCAGTACTCTGTCAGTACCAGGATGTTGCACTCAAAAATGTGGCTAACATGAGGAGCAACATGTCAAGTGAACATTAATGTCTGCAGTATGAGAAATAAGAGTAATGCAAGACAGTACTACACTGTCAACATCCACATTCTCAGGAACTAAGTACACAGTGTGAACAGTGTACTCATTGAAGTGTACACAGTATACTCATTGAAGTTTACACAGTATACTCAATGAAGTTTACACAGTATAGTTATTAAAGTGTACAAACTATACTAATTAAAGTGTACAAACTATACTAATTAAAGTGTACACAGTGTACTCATTGAAGTGTACACAATGTACACATTGAAGGGTACACAGTGTACTTATTGAAATGTACACAGTATACTCATTGAAGTTTACACAGTATACTCATTGAAGTGTACACAGTATACGTATTTAAGTGTACACATTATAGTTATTGAAGTGTACACAGTATACTCACTGAAGTGTACACAGTATACGTATTTAAGTGTACTCAGTATAGTCATTGAAGTGTACGCGGTATACTTATTGTAGTGTACACATCATAGTTATTGAAGTGTGCACATTATAGTTATTGAAGTTTACACAGTACACTAATTTAAGTGTACACAGTATACTCATTGGAGTGTACCCAGTATACTCACTGAAGTGTACACATTATACTCACTGGAGTGTACACAGTGTACTCACTAAAGTGTACACAGTATACTCATTGAAGTGTACACAATATACTCAAGTGTACACAGTTTATTTATTGAAGTGTACACTGTATACTCACTGACATGTACACAGTATACTCAATGAAGCGTACATAGTTTACTCACTGAATTGTACACAGTGTACCCACTAATGTGTACACAGTATACTCACTGAAGTGTACACAGTATACTCACTGAAGTGTACACAGTTTAGTTATGGAAGTGTACACAGTGTGCTCACTGAAGTGTACACCGTGTACTCACTGAAGTGTACACCGTGTACTCACTGAAGTGTACACAGTATACTCACTGAAGTGTACACAGTATACTCATTGAAGTGTACACAGTATACTTAATGAAGTGTACACAGTGTACTCACTGAAGTGTCCACAGTATACTCACTGAAGTATACACAGTTTACTCACTGAAGTGTATACAGTTTAGTAATGGAAGTGTACATAGTGTACTCATTGAAGTGTACACAGTATACTCACTGAATTGTACACAGTGTACTGACTGAAGTGTACACATTATACTCACTGAAGTGTACACAGTATACTCACTGAAGTGTACACAGTTTAGTTATGGATGTGTACACAGTGTACTCACTGAAGTGTACACCGTGTACTCACTGAAGTGTACACCGTGTACTCACTGAAGTGTACACCGTGTACTCACTGAAGTGTACACCGTGTACTCACTGAAGTGTACACCGTGTACTCACTGAAGTGTACACGTGTACTCATTGAAGTATACACAGTATACTCACTGAAGTGTACATGGTATACTCATTGAAGTGTACACAGTATACTTAATGAAGTGTACACAGTGTAGTCACTGAAGTGTCCACAGTATACTCACTGAAGTGTACACAGTTTACTCATTGAAGTGTACACTGTATACTTAATGAAGTGTACACAGTGTACTCACTGAAGTGTCCACAGTTTAGTTATGGAAGTGTACACAGTGTACTCACTGAAGTGTACATAGTATACTCACAAGTGTACTAGTATACTCACTGAAGTGTACACAGTATACTCACTTAAGTGTACACAGTTTAGTTATGAAAGTGTACACAGTGTACTCACTGAAGTGTACACAGTGTACTCACTGAAGTGCACTGACACTAGCGTTCCATTTGAGACATGCCTGATTTCTGCCATCATGTGTTCCTCCTGACGAAAGGTTTTTGTGCAGGTGATGGACCTGCTGCACGCCATGGGTCCAGACACGGTGGTCATCACGTCGTCCGACCTGCCCTCCAGGCTGGGAGACCGCTTCCTGGTGTCGCTGGGCAGCCAGCGCCACGGTGAGTGTCATGTGACCTGCGTGGCGTGCCGTCACCCTGCCTTTCCAATCAAAGCGACTGTTGCGCTCCAGTTCGCCCAGACGGCAGCAGGACGACTCAGAGGGTTCGGATAGAAGTTCCCAAAGTGGACGCCGTCTTTGTGGGGACCGGGGACTTGTTTGCTGCCATGCTGCTGGCGTGGACGCACCACTACCCCAACGACCTGAAGGTAGGAACACAACTCTTTAATACTGAGCACGATTAATAATCATCACTAATTCATAATTATTATTAACCATTAGAAGTGAGTATTTATAGCAGGAATGTCCAAAGTGCGGCTCCGGAGCCGTTTGTAAGTCAGAGCTTGTTTTTTGCCCACAGAAGTCACAAAAATATATAACTTTAACAACCATATTGCTACTATTAAACAGTTAAAAAGTTAAATCCACTTATAGTACATTAACATATCGGCAAAGGAGCAGCTTACGAGAGGAGAGAAAGGAGCAGACAGAGGGGGGAAGGGATGCTGTCAGGGGGAGGGGCCTTGCGTGTGTGTGTTCTTGGAAGAGGTTGTAAAGTAAGTCAGCTTTGGCATATTTTTCCAGAAAAGTCCGTTCTCATCACAATTAAAAACCTGTTGTCATACGAAGCCAGCTTCATCCATCTCTTCAATACGAGCAAGCAAAAAATGGCTACCGGCGAGACACAAAAGAAATGAATGAACGAAGAGACGTGTATTGTAAATTTTCTAATAAAGTAGTCAAACAAAATTGTGTTCCTTAGATGTATTTGAAAAGCTTTAGCAATTCAAATTTGCCAGCTCATTGGCCTTGTGGTTAGAGTGTCCGCCCTGAGACTGCAAGGTTGGGGGGGCCCATTGCCTCCCTGATTGGCACTCAATATCAAGGGTTGGAATTGGGGGTTGAATCACCAAATGATTCCCGAGCGGGGCGCACACTACTGCTCACTGTTCCCCTCACCTCCCAGGGGGTGAACATGGGAATGGGTCAAATGCAGAGGGAAAATTTATATAGCCCTAAATCACAAGTGTCTCAAAGGGCTTGGAGAGGACCGCAGATGTGGGTGTCCCCCCCCCCCCCCCCCCCCTCTAGGGGAGACCGGATGCAATGGATGTCGAGTGGGTCTAGCATAATATTGTGAAAGTCCAGTCCATAGTGGATCTAACATAATAGTGAGAGTCCAGTCCATAGTGGATCTAACATAATAGTGAGAGTCCAGTCCATAGTGGATCTAACATAATAGTGAGAATCCAGTCCATGGTGGATCTAATATAATAGTAAGAGTCCAGTCCATAGTGGATCCAACATAATAGTGAGAGTCCAGTCCATAGTGGATCCAACATAATAGTAAGAGTCCAGTCCATAGTGGATCTAACATAATAGTAAGAGTCCAGTCCATAATGGATCTAACATAATAGTGAGAGTCCAGTCCATAGTGGGGCCAGCAGGAGACCATCTCGAGCAGAGACGGGTCAGCAGCGCAGAGATGTTCCCAACCGATGCACAGGCAAGCGGTCCACCCCGGGTCCCGACTCTGGACAGCCAGCACTTCATCCATGGCCACCCATGGACCTGTGCCCCCCCTTCCACAAGGGAGAGGGGGGCAGAAAAGAGACAACAGATCAACTGGTCTAAAAAGTGGGGTCTATTTAAAGGCTAGAGTATACAAATGAGTTTTAAGATGGGACTTAAATGCTTCTACTCAGGTAGCATCTCTAACTGTTACCGGGAGGGCATTCCATAGTACTGGAGCCCCAATAGAAAACGCTCTATAGCCCGCAGACTTTTTTTTAGGCTCTGGGAATCACTAATAAACCGGAGTTCTTTGAATGCAGATTTCTTGCCCGGACATATGGTACAATACATGAAAAAGACATGTATTTTTTTGTGATTGCTCTGCGGATAGTTGACAGTTGTATTGCTAATGCCGATGTATTTTTGTGCAACGAGGAAGTGCTGAATGATGATGTACTTCTCGCTGCTTCCTCCACCCAGACGGCGTGCGAGAAGACATTTTCGGTGATGCATCACGTCATCCAGAGGACCATATCGTACGCTCACGGTAGGACCAGCCTCCTTAGTAGCCCGTAGGTGGCGCCCTGGCCCTTCCTCTAAAACCACCCCCCGTGTCCCTCCCCTCCACCCCCGTCAGAACTCGCCGGTCCCGGTCGCAGGCCCAGTCCGCCCCAGCTGGAGCTGAGGATGGTGCAGAGCAAAGCGGACATCGAGGACCCCGCCATCGTGACGGAGGCCACCGTCATATCGTAACGATCGCCCGCCTCGGTCCCTGTAAAGCTCATTTTGTAACACATCGCCTCAGAAGGACAGGGAGTCACAAACGCAACACGAGCCGCGGCCCCCGCCGAGGTAGTGCGCCTGCCACCGCTACGCAACACCGTTTTGTCCATGGCGCTCGTTGTCGTCTTGTCCTCCACGCCTGGTAGCAGCGTTAGCGCTGGCTGTGTCTCAAACGGAGCGCTCGCTCCAGTACACTTCCATAAGTACACTGCGAGTGTGTGAATACCCACGGTGTAGTGCTGTCCCTGAATACATCACAATATTTACTTGCTTCTCCTCATCCGCCATTGCCGCTCTGAATGCAGCGTCCGTGTACCGGCAGTAGGGATGTAACGATATACCGTAAAATCTTCAACCACGGTAAGACCCCCCACGCTTTGTCTTACCGTTTTTAAAGTGAAATGATGCTAAAATTGTGATTTGATGAAGTCAAATGGCTTAATAGCTAACATGAATACAACACACATTACCTCTTTCCCCTATTAAAAAATGACATTCCCCAATCTATTTTTCGGAGTATAAGTCGCTCCGGAGTATAAGTCGCACAGTCCGAAAATGCATAATAAAGAAGAGGAAAAACATATATAAGTCGCACTGGAGTATAAGTCGTATTTTTTGGGGAAATTTATTTGATAAAACCCAACACTAAGAATAGACATTTGAAAGGCAATTTAAAATAAATAAAGAATAGTGAACAACAGGCTGAATAAGTGTACGTTATATGAGGCATAAATAACCAACTGGTATGTTAACGTAACATATTATGGTAAGAGTCATTCAAATAACTACAACATATAGAACATGCTATACGTTTACCAAACAATCTGTCACTCCTAATCGCTAAATCCCATGAAATCTTATACGTCTAGTCCAGTGGTTCTTAACCTTGTTGGAGGTACCGAACCCCACCAGTATCATATACGCATTCACCGAACCCTTCTTTAGTGAAAGATAAAACTTTTTTTTTTCAAATTCAAGACAAAGTTATATGTTTTTGGTAACACTTTAGTATGGGGAACATATTCTAAGTAACAAAGACTTAATTTAGAGTTATTTGGACACTAGGGTAACATATACTAAGTAACAAAGACTTAATTTAGAGTTATTTGGACACTAGGGGAACATATTCTAAGTAACAAAGACTTAATTTAGAGTTATTTGGACACTAGGGTAACATATACTAAGTAACAAAGACTTAATTTAGAGTTATTTGGACACTAGGGTAACATTCTAAGTAACAAAGACTTAATTTAGAGTTATTTGGACACTAGGGTAACATATTCTAAGTAACAAAGACTTAATTTAGAGTTATTTGGACACTAGGGTAATATATACTAAGTAACAAAGACTTAATTTAGAGTTATTTGGACACTAGGGGAACATTCTAAGTAACAAAGACTTAATTTAGAGTTATTTGGACACTAGGGTAACATATACTAAGTAACAAAGACTTAATTTAGAGTTATTTGGACACTAGGGTAACATATTCTAAGTAACAGAGACTTAATTTAGAGTTTTTTGGACACAAGGGTAACATATTCTAAGTAACAAAGACTTAATTTAGAGTTATTTGGACACTAGGGTAACATATTCTAAGTAACAAAGACTTAATTTAGAGTTATTTGGACACTAGGGGAACATATTCTAAGTAACAAAGACTTAATTTAGAGTTATTTGGACACTAGGGTAACATATTCTAAGAAACAAAGACTTAATTTAGAGTTATTTGGACACTAGGGTAACATATTCTAAGTAACAAAGACTTAATTTAGAGTTATTTGGACACTAGGGTAACATATTCTAAGAAACAAAGACTTAATTTAGAGTTATTTGGACACTAGGGGAACATATTCTAAGTAACAAAGACCTAATTTAGAGTTATTTGGACACTAGGGGAACATATTCTAAGTAACAAAGACTTAATTTAGAGTTATTTGGTTAGGGTTAGGGCCAGGGTTTGAGGGTTAGGATTATAATAAGGCCATACCGAATAAGGCATTAATAAGTACTTAATAATGACTAGTTAAGAGCCAATATGTTACTAATTTGCATGTTAATAAGCAACTAATTAATGGTGAATATGTTCCCCAAACTAAAGTGTTACCATGTTTTTTTTTTACTGGTGCACAAAATGAACCGTGCATGAACAAAGTTCAAACAACAAAACCAACACAGTGCATAAACTCACAACAAATTACACACCTGCAAACCAGTCAGCTGTTGCCGTATCCGTAATACGCCGATAGGGAGAAGTTTTTATTCACACGATGAATCGGGTGTGTCTTGACCTCCGCCGAACCCCTGAGACCGACTCACCGAACCCCTAGGGTTCCATCCAACCCAGGTTAAGAACCACTGGTCTAGTCTCTTACGTGAATGAGCTAAATTATATTATTTGATATTTTACGGTAATGTGTTAATAATTTAATGGGAAATGACCAAAATTCAATGGTCAAATCAACAATAAGTATGTTGTTTTAAAGTTGTATTTGTGTTGTAGAATATTGGTTGGGAAATTACCAAAATTAATTGATCAAATCAACGTCAGAACCTGACATTGATCAAACGTCAAAAAGCTTGTTGTTTCATTGTATTTGTGTTGTAGAATATTGGTTGAAAAATGACCAAAATTCAATTATCAAATCAACATCAGACCCGACGTTTGTCAAAAACTATTTTGTCTCAACGTTGTAATTGTTGTTGAATATTGGTTGGGAAATGACCAAAATTCAATGGTCAAACCAACGGTCAGAACCCGACATTGATTTAACGTCAAAAAGCATGTTGTTTGAAAGTATTTGTGTTGTAGAATATTGGTTGAAAAATGACCAAAATTCAATGATCAAATCAACAATAAGTATGTTGTTTTAACGTTGTATTTGTGTTGTAGAATATTGGTTGGGAAATGACCAAAATTCAATGGTCAAATCAACGTCACAACCCAACATTGATTAAACGTCAAAAAGCATGTAACTTGAAAGTATTTGTGTTGTAGAATATTGGTTGAAAAATTACCAAAATTCAATGATCAAATCAACAAAAAGTATGTTGTTTCAACGTTGTATTTGTGCTGTAGAATATTGGTTGGGAAATGACCAAAATTCAATGGTCAAATCAACGTCAGAAGCCAACATTGATTAAACGTCAAAAAGCATGTTGTTTCATTGTATTTGTGTTGTTGAAAAATGACCAAAATTCAATGATCAAATCAACATCAGACCTGACGTTTGTCAAAAAGTATGTTGTTTTATCGTTGAATATTGGTTGGGAAATGACCAAAATTCATTGATCAAATCAACGTCAGAACCCAACATTGATTAAACGTCAAAAAGCACGTTGTTCCATTGTATTTGTGTTGAAGAATATTGGTTGAATAATGACCAAAATTCAATGATCAAATCAACATCAGACCCGACGTTTGTCAAAAAGTATGTTGTTTCAACGTTGTATTTGTTATAGAATATTGGTTGAAAAATGACCAAAATTCAATGATCAAATCAACATCAGACCCGACGTTTGTCAAAAACTATTTTGTCTCAACGTTGTAATTGTTGTTGAATATTGGTTGGGAAATGACCAAAATTCAATGGTCAAACCAACGGTCAGAACCCGACATTGATTTAATGTCAAAAAGCATGTTGTTTGAAAGTATTTGTGTTGTAGAATATTGGTTGAAAAATGATCAAATCAACATCAGACCCAACGTTTGTCAAAAAGTATGTGGTTTTAACGTTGAATATTGGTTGGGAAATGACCAAAATTCAATGGTCAAACCAACGGTCAGAACCCAACATTGATTAAACGTCAAAAAGCTTGTTGTTTCATTGTATTTGTGTTGTAGAATATTGGTTAAAAAAATGACCAATATTCAATGATCAAATCAACATCAGACCCGATGTTTGTCAAAAAGTACGTTGTTTCAACGTTTTATTTGTGTTGTAGAATACTGGTTGGGAAATTACCAAAATTCAATGATCAAATCAACATCAGCGACGTTTGTCAAAAAGTATGTTGTCTCAACGTTGTAATTGTTGTAGAATATTGGTTGAAAAATGACCAAAATTCAATGATCAAATCAACATCAGACGCGACGTTTGTCAAAAAGCATGTTGTCTCAACGTTGTATTTGTGTTGTAGAATATTGGTTGGGAAATGACCAAAATTCAATGATCAAATCAACGTCACAACCCAACATTGATTAAACGTCAAAAAGCATGTTGTTTGAAAGTATTTGTGTTGTAGAATATTGGTTGAAAAATGACCAAAAATCAATGATCAAATCAACATCAGACGCGACGTTTGTCAAAAAGTACGTTGTTTCAACGTTGTATTTGTGTTGTAGAATATTGGTTGGGAAATTACCAAAATTCAATGATCAAATCAACATCAGCGATGTTTGTCAAAAAGTACGTTGTCTCAACGTTGTAATTGTTGTAGAATATTGGTTGGGAAATGACCAAAATTCAATGATCAAATCAACATCAGACGCGACGTTTGTCAGAAAGCATGTTGTCTCAACATTGTAATTGTTGTAGAATATTGGTTGGGAAATGACCAAAATTCAATGGTCAAATCAACGTCAGAACCCAACATTGATTTAACGTCAAAAAGCATGTTGTTTGAAAGTATTTGTGTTGTAGAATATTGGCTGAAAAATGACCAAAATTCAATGATCAAATCAACAATAAGTATGTTGTTTTAACGTTGTATTTGTGTTGTAGAATATTGGTTGGGAAATGACCAAAATTCAATGATCAAATCAACATCAGACGCAACGTTTGTCAAAAAGCATGTTGTCTCAACGTTGTATTTGTGTTGTAGAATATTGGTTGGGAAATGACCAAAATTCAATGGTCAAATCAACGTCACAACCCAACATTGATTAAACGTCAAAAAGCATGTTTTTTGAAAGTATTTGTGTTGTAGAATATTGGTTGAATAATGACCAAAATTCAATGATCAAATCAACATCAGACCCGGCGTTTGTCAAAAAGTACGTTGTTTCAACGTTGTATTTGTGTTGTAGAATACTGGTTGGGAAATGACCAAAATTCAATGGTCAAATCAACATCAGCGACGTTTGTCAAAAACTATGTTGTCTCAACGTTGTAATTGTTGTAGAATATTGGTTGGGAAATGACCAAAATTCAATGGTCAAATCAACGTCAGACCCCAACATTGATTAAACGTCAAAAAGCATGTTGTTTGAAAGTATTTGTGTTGTAGAATATTGGTTAAAAAATGACCAAAATTCAATGATCAAATCAACATCAGACCCGACGTTTGTCAAAAAGTACGTTGTTTCAACGTTGTTTTTGTGTTGTAGAATATTGGTTGGGAAATTAACAAAATTCAATGGTCAAATCAACATCAGAACCCAACATAGATTAAAGGTCAAAAAGCATGTTGTTTCAACGTTGTATTTGAGTTGCTCAAGGTCAGGACCTAATTCAACAAGTTCCCAACGTTGTTTCAATGTCTTGCGCCTGCCGGGCTCTGCCACGCTCCACACTTAACGCGCGGGAAGTGCAAGTACGCAAGTGCGCCCTTTGAGACACAGCAAGTGTGTATCCACGGTTCCGCCCACTTTCCACTTTGACCCCGCCTCCTGTCTTTCAGCAGTGACGTAATGGTGACCATGTCGAACCCAACTCTTCCCCTTAAAAATACTACAAAGGAAAAAAAACGCACAATGTATAGTTGATGTGTAGATGTTGTACTATAACTGTATCGGAGCATCTGTATGATCGCTGATGACAAGTGTCTATTGAACATTGTGTGCCACTACACACACACACACACACACACACACACACACACACACACACACACACGTGTGCACAACGGCATACGTTCACTTCCGTTACGTTTACATTTTAATGGACGTTTGCCACGGTTGAAAAACCGTGTTGTAGGTTTGGATGTACTGTGTCATCACTTCATGTTGATAAAAAGCGACGTGCGAAAATCATGCAATAATGCCATCAAAGTAGCAGGAGTCGTACTCGTCAAAGTAAATGTCTCGATGTCTCTCGTGAAACATTCCAAGTTGTCTTCCCTGAACAGGATGATGCATTTTAACAGGAACCCTTTCAGTCAGGGGTGTCCAAAAAAATTTCGCCGACAACCGAATGAGAATATTTTATTAATCTTGTAAAAACTGTGTTTATTTGGCTAATAATGAACTGAAATACTATTTAGAGCGTGTGGTGCACTCACTGGCCGTATTGACACGGCACTATTGTTTCATAATGGCGCCATTAAAACATTTACATGCAAAAGCAAATAAATACAGTCTATATACTATAAATTCCGGACTATAAGCCGCTACTTTTTTCTTACGCTTTGAAACCTGCGGCTTTTAAAAGGGTGCGGTTAAGTCATGGATTTTTCTTCACCGACAAATATATATATTCTTTTTTAAACCAATAAAAGACGCTGTAATGTCATTGCTATTGTGCCATGGCGCCATCTGCAGTGCTCTTCTTTTTAGAGCTTTCAACCGGAAGTAGAAGTGCCGTTCCGTCTCCTGGCCGTCCAGAGCGGTTCTGCTCGTGTGGATTCCTCATTCATCACTCCAGGCAACGTTTGTAAGTTTTACAATATAACTAAAACAACTACACAACACCACAAAAACACCACATTTTAACAATGCAACACCATCAAACACCACATTTTAACTACACTATACCACAAAAACACCACATTTTGACTACACAACACCATAAAACACCACATTTTAACTAAACAACACCACATTTTAACTACACAACACCATAAAACACCACTTTTTAACTACACAATACCACAAAAACACCACATTTTAGCTATACAACATCATAAAACACCACATTTTAACTACACAACACCATAAAAACACCACTTTTTAACTACACAATACCACAAAAACACCACATTTTAACAATGCAACACCATCAAACACCACATTTTAACATCGCAACACCACATTTCAACTACACAACTATCGCAATGCAATGAAGCTAGCGTCGTTAGCATTAGCTAAAATGCTAACACGTTTGCGAGTGTCTGTGTTAGTATTACTACCTTGGGATGGCATTCTTTCTTGTATTGTTTCAGTTTTCGTAAATTCGCCAAAACGTCACCGTGGAGTTATTGAGTCTGTTTAGCTAAATGGAGAGCTAGTGGACTTCTGTTTTGTTTGATCAGCCGTTTTACTGCCGTGTTACCGACACCGTTTGGAAACAATTAAGGTATGTAAATAAACATTCATAAAGTATTTCTGTGTAAATAACTCATTTTACAACATATATTTCTGCGGCTTATATGTGGGAAAAATGTATTCTAACATTTTGTGGGTGCGGCTTATATACCGCTGCCGCTATAGTCCGGAATTTACAGCACCGGTATATATTTTTTTAACAAAAAGCTGTGCAGAACAGAATATGAAACGTGCATCTCTGATCAAGGAGCCAAAAAGAAAACATTGACCTTTTTTGGCGCGGTATGATAATAACAACACTTTGGAACTTTTTCCTCATTTAGAGCCGGAAGAAGCTTCCCGATAAACGCAGTCTGGTGCATCAGTCAAATGATACAGCAGCTGTATCTTTCTTAAAATTACACACGGTATCACTCCCTGTGTTTCGTAATGCATCCATGCTTCAGTATCGTTTGAGCCTGATCACATTCATTGATTTATCTGTACATGTCAAGTAGGGCCGGGCGATACGGGTGAAAACTGTATTGATTGATTGATTGAGACTTTTATTAGTAGATTGCACAGTACAGTACATATTCCGTACAATTGACCACTAAATGGTAACACCCCAATAAGTTTTTCAACTTGTTTAAGTCGGGGTCCACTTAAATTGATTCATGATACAGATATATACTATCATCATAATACAGACATCACACAAGTTAATCATCAGAGTATATACAGTACATTGAATTATTTACATTATTTACAATCCGGGGTGTGGGATGTGGAGGGGGGGGGGTAGGTTTGGTTGATATCAGCACTTCAGTCATCAACAATTGTATCATCTGAGAACTGGACATTGAAACAGTGTAGGTCTGACTTGGTAGGATATGTACAGCGAGCAGTGAACATAGTGACTTCAGAAAGCATAAGAACAAGTATATACATTTGATTATTTACAATCCGGGAAGGGTGTTAGTCTAGGGTTGTAGTTGCCTGGAGGTGTTCTTTTAGTGCGGTTTTGAAGGAGGATAGAGATGCCCTTTCTTTTACACCTGTTGCGAGTGCATTCCATATTGATGTGGCATAGAAAGAGAATGAGTTAAGACCTTTGTTAGATCTGAATCTGGGTTTAACGTGGTTTGTGGAGCTCCCCCTGGTGTTGTGGTTATGGCGGTCATTTACGTTCTGGAAGTAGTTTGACATGTACTTCGGTATCAGGGAAGTGTAGCGGATTTTATAGACCAGGCTCAGTGCAAGTTGTTTTACTCTGTCCTCCACCCTGAGCCAGCCCACTTTGGAGAAGTGGGTAGGAGTGAGGTGGGATCTGGGGTGGAGGTCTAGAAGTAATCTGACTAGCTTGTTCTGGGATGTTTGCAGTCTAGATTTGAGGGTTTTGGAGGTTCTAGGGTACCAGGAGGTGCAAGCGTAATCGAAAAAGGGTTGAATGAGAGTTCCCGCTAGAATCTTCATGGTGCTTTTGTTGACCAGAGAGGAGATTCTATAGAGAAATCTTGTTCGTTGGTTGACCTTTTTGATTACCTTGGTTGCCATTTTATCACAGATTGTTACGTTGAGTTGACTATTGAATTTTGGTCTTTTCCCAACCAATTTTCTACTCTTGTTGTGGTTATGGCGGTCATTTACGTTCTGGAAGTAGTTTGACATGTACTTCGGTATCAGGGAAGTGTAGCGGATTTTATAGACCAGGCTCAGTGCAAGTTGTTTTACTCTGTCCTCCACCCTGAGCCAGCCCACTTTGGAGAAGTGGGTAGGAGTGAGGTGTGTTCTGGGGTGGAGGTCTAGAAGTAACCTGACTAGCTTGTTCTGGGATGTTTGCAGTCTAGATTTGAGGGTTTTGGAGTTTCTAGGGTACCAGGAGGTGCATGCGTAATCGAAAAAGGGTTGAATGAGAGTTCCCGCTAGAATCTTCATGGTGCTTTTGTTGACCAGAGAGGAGATTCTGCAGAGAAATCTCGTTCGTTGGTTGACCTTTTTGATGACCTTGTATCACCATATTAGTGTTTTACATCGGTCGATATCGATAATTGTTGATATTTTTTATGACCTATGGAAAAAAAGGAGCAGGAGAAAAATATATTTGAAAGGGGACAAACGGTAGAAAATGGATGGATGGATGGATGCAACCTTCCTCTGATAATAATCCCATCAGCTATTAACGGAGAAAGGAAATGTCAACACAAGCATGGAAAACACTCAAACAATGTCAACAAAATAGTAAAATCCCATTGAACACTTAACAATAAGATCTTAAAAGGAAGGACTATGTAAGAAGTGCTTCATAAAGTGTAAGAAAATAGTGCAAAGGGTGAAAATGTAAACATGGAGAAAACCTGAGAACTATTTTCTGCAGGTTTAGTGGCAGGAAGTTACAGCTGTGCTCTAAAGGGTGAGCTAAGGTGGTCCCTTTGGAAAAATCCCAAAAAGTGACTTTTCCTCTTTGATCCACAATTTCTTCATTTGGGCTTCCTCTTCTCACTCCATGCAAAGAAGCAACCAAACGTTATAGTTGATACTGTCACCTGATTGGCTGTTAGCGTGTCACGCCCACTGATCAGTGATCACTTCCTGCGTTGCTCGGTTACCAGAGAGCGAGTGCCTTTGTTCACGCAACCAACCTTGCTTTTTTTATTGATATCGATTACGTGTTTGTCACATATTGATATCATTTTATCGCGCAGCCCGAGTGTCAAGCTCGTTGTTGACTAGCACTTTCTCCAAATAAAGAGCTTATTCTATGTAAAAAATATTATACGGTAGATCCTCATTACCTACCATATTTGTATCTACTTTCTTCAATCAATCAATCAAAGTTTACTTATATAGCCCTTAATCACAAGTGTCTCAAAGGGCTGCACAAGCCACAACGTCAGATCCCACTTTCTCATATTATAAGTACTGACAAAATCCGTGAAATCAAACTCCACCACATTTCGATACATATTGTTCCACGCGAGGTTGCAAACTGGGCACCTCAAAGGTAGCTCCACTTTTCCGAATGTGCTAGCCTGATGCTAATTTACATGGGATATGCCATGTTCACGCTACAGATTAGCATTAGCGATTCTACATGGCGATTCCAAATGTGTTAATGAAAACTACAACTACAGTATGTTACAGTCAAACAGCTGGTGCGTAATAAGTACAATACTTACAGTACAGACACTTTGTAGGACTCAACAAAAGACAAGACTGGTACATTCAACTTCACGGCAAAGACTACTTCCTGCCATACAACTGCATGCAAAGTCTACTACAGGATATTTGCAAATGAAGTGTAATAAAACAAGATAGTACTTATCTCACTGTTTGTATCATCAAACAATTAACCTTTACTAACACACAAGTACCGCTGAGTACTGGTATCGATTCCCGGGTACTGGTCATTGGTACCGTATCGTTTCAAACACAATACATGACTGCTATTTTATACATTTTTTTTTCTTTGTTTTTTTTTTGTCAGCTTCCTGTGTACGGTTCTGACGTGGGCCATTTTTTATTCAGTTCTCAAATAGGCGTAAGATGAATTGAAAAGAAACAAAAATCTGTTACGGGTCGGGAAAGGGTCCCTGACCCGGACTTTGGACACCCCTGCTGTGGTATCGATTCAACACAATCCAATGCGGAATAATACGCTGGGAAAAAAGACGAGTTAGTCACGCGCAATGTTCCAGTGAGCAATAAACAAGACGGCGTACGAAAACAAACTAATTTGGAGCGAAAATCTTCGTCGGAATGATATCATGGCCTACGAAAACCGAGGGACAACTGTACAGGGCAAATAGAGCTGATACTGAAAACAATCCTTCCAAACTTTCCTGTGTCATACTTGTTCCTGACTTTATGAACAATATATTCATATATTAAGGTAACAAAATCAACAACACACAACAAATAATAATAAATGATAACAATAATCATAAGGCGTGTGAATCTTTCGGCATCTAACGATTCGATCGGATTTGCGACAATTTGACTAAGTATCGATTTTCGATTCAACACAATTTTGTATTGTTTGGTTTATTTATTATGATGAAACTTTTTCAAAACAGGTCACAGGTCAGAAAAGCCTCTTTTGGCTGCGTGGAGTTGGCCTAAAACGCCTTTTTAAAAATGGATTCTAATTTAAAAAATAATAATTACTCGAAATGCAGCTGGGATAGGCTCCAGCAACTAACGGTGGAAAATGGATAAATTAATAGATTTTTTTTTTTTCCAAAGAAAATTGGAAAATTGTGATTCAGTATAGAATCAGGATAAATAAGATTTGCGATTCTGGTTGCATGGGTTTTATGAAGAAAAAAAAAATCTATATATGTATATATTTAGTTTATATATATAATTTATGTATGCATATATACTGTGTGTATATATATATATACGTATATGTATATATATGCATATATGTATATATGTATATGTGTATATATATACATATATGTATATATATGTAGATATATATATATATTTACGTATATGTATATATATTTACGTATATGTATATATATGCGTATATGTATATACAGTGGGGCAAAAAAGTATTTAGTCAGCCACCAATTGTGAAAGTTCTCCCACTTGAAATGATGACAGAGGTCTGTAATTTTCATCATAGGTACACTTCAACTGTGAGAGACAGAATGTGAAAAAAAATCCAGGAATTCACATTGTAGGAATTTTAAAGAATTTATTTGTAAATTATGGTGGAAAATAAGTATTTGGTCAATAACAAAAATTCAACTCAATGCTTTGTAATATAACCTTTGTTGGCAATAACAGAGGTCAAACGATTACTATAGGTCTTTACCAGGTTTGCACACACAGTAGCTGGTATTTTGGCCCATTCCTCCATGCAGATCTTCTCGAGAGCAGTGATGTTTTGGGGCTGTCGCCGAGCAACACGGACTTTCAACTCCCTCCACAGATTTTCTATGGGGTTGAGGTCTGGAGACTGGCTAGGCCACTCCAGGACTTTCAAATGCTTCTTACGGAGCCACTCCTTCGTTGCCCGGGCGGTGTGTTTGGGATCATTGTCATGCTGGAAGACCCAGCCATGTTTCATCTTCAAAGCTCTCACTGATGGAAGGAGGTTTTGGCTCAAAATCTCACGATACATGGCCCCATTCATTCTTTCCTTAACACGGATCAGTCGGCCTGTCCCCTTAGCAGAAAAACAGCCCCAAAGCATGATGTTTCCACCCCCATGCTTCACAGTAGGTATGGTGTTCTTGGGATGCAACTCAGTATTCCTCTTCCTCCAAACACGACGAGTTGAGTTTATACCAAAAAGTTCTATTTTGGTTTCATCTGACCACATGACATTCTCCCAATCCTCGGCTGCATCATCCATGTGCTCTCTGGCAAACTTCAGACGGGCCTGGACATGCACTGGCTTAAGCAGGGGGACACGTCTGGCACTGCAGGATTTGATTCCCTGTCGGCGTAGTGTGTTACTGATGGTAACCTTTGTTACTTTGGTCCCAGCTCTCTGCAGGTCATTGACCAGGTCCCCTCGTGTGGTTCTGGGATTTTTGCTCACCGTTCTCATGATCATTTTGACCCCACGGGATGAGATCTTGCGTGGAGCCCCAGATCGAGGGAGATTATCAGTGGTCTTGTATGTCTTCCATTTTCTGATAATTGCTCCCACAGTTGATTTTTTTCACACCAAGCTGCTTGCCTATTGTAGATTCACTCTTCACAGTCTGGTGCAGGTCTACAATTATTTTCCTGGTGTCCTTCGACAGCTCTTTGGTCTTGGCCATAGTGGAGTTTGGAGTCTTGACTGTTTGAGGCTGTGGACAGGTGTCTTTTATACAGATAACAAGTTCAAACAGGTGCCATTAATACAGGTAACGAGTGGAGGACAGAAGAGCTTCTTAAAGAAGAAGTTACAGGTCTCTGAGAGCCAGAGATCTTCCTTGTTTGAAGTGACCAAATACTTATTTTCCACCATAATTTACAAATAAATTATTTAAAATTCCGACAATGTGAATTCCTGGATTTTTTTTCACATTCTGTCTCTCACAGTTGAAGTGTACCTATGATGAAAATTACAGACCTCTGTCATCATTTTAAGTGGGAGAACTTGCACAATTGGTGGCTGACTAAATACTTTTTTGCCCCACTGTATATATATATGCATATATACACGTATATATATGTATATGTGCATATATATATACATATACATGTATATGTATATATATGTATATATATACATACATACATACATATATATATGTATATATATATACAAATATATGTATATATATATATGCATACATACATATGTATCTATATATATACACACATGTATATGTATGTATATATATACATACATATATATTTATATATATATATAAAAATATATATGTATATGTATGTATATATATATATACATATATATGTATATATATATACATACATATGTATCCATACACATATATACAGGTGTATCTATACATATATATACATATGTATATATATGTATATACCTGTGTGTGTGTGTGTGTGTGTATATATATATATATATATATATATATATAGATATATATATAGATACATATGTATATATATATATATAGATACATATGTATGTATGTATATATACATATATATATATATATATATATATATATATATATATATACAAACGTTTGTATGTATATATGATTTTTTTATAGATTTTTTTATTTATAAATCGATTTAGAAGAATTGCGATTCGGATGTGAATCTATTTTTTTGTGCACCCTTAATCAGACTTGTATCGATCCAATACTGATACTACCCTCGGTATTGATACAACCTGACATTTCCATCTGCCCGCACTCCCCCGAGTTTTAGCTGCTTATGTTTTCCGAGTCTGCTATTCATTTTCAAACGGAGTGCTTTTAAACTAGTGCTGGTATTTGTGTGGTGACTTGTCAACCATGATATCAACAGCTCACGTATCGACTGTGCGTATCTTAGCTTCTGTGTTCGCTTTTGTCTTAGCTACAGTGTCTTAGCTCCCTGCTGATTAAGCAGGCAGCCGTGTTTTATTCGGTCCAAATGTAGTGTCTTTGAGAGGATGTGTGTGTGTGTGTGTGTGTGTGTGTGTGTGTGTGTGTGTGTGTGTGTGTGTGTGTGTGTGTGTGTGTGTGTGTGTGTGTGTGTGTGTGTGTGTGTGTGTGTGTGTGTGTGTGTGTGTGTGTGTGTTTCTATTCATGAATGGTCACAGGGTTTGTTTGTGTGTGTGTGTGCGTGGGTGAGAGAGGGAAAAAATAACAGAATAGAAGATAAATGTGTTGTTTTTGTGGAAACATGTTCGCACTTTGTCTCCAGCGCTGAAGGAATAAAAGACAACAGTGTGTGTAAAAACAGGCAGGGGGTGTGTTCAAGACGACAACTGTTGTGAGAAGTTTTATTTAATCGTTGGAAAGTCAACATCGATGTATAGAGTGAAATTACTGCCAAAACTCCACAAACACACGGAAATGTTTTTACTCATGCCCAACCACTTGCGAGTAAAAAGTAATTTTCTGCAACGATTTGCAAGTATAAAAACATTTTTTAACTAAAAAAAAAAACATTTTCAAGTGAAAAAAAAACATTGTGTTCAATTAAAAAAGATTTGCAAGTATAAAAACATTTTTGTTATTGAAAAAAAAATGTTTTAAAGTAAAACAAATATTTACTTCATTTAATAAAAAAGATATGCAAGTAAAAAAAAATGTTTTTCATTGAAAAAAGCAATTCTCAAGTAAAAAATAAATTTACTTCAATTAAAAAAGATTTGCAAGTATAAAAACGTTGTTTTTAATTTTAAAAGTACTATTCTCATGTAAAACAATATTTTACTTCAATAAAAAAAGAATTGCAAGTAAAAAACATTTTTTTCATTGAAAAAAACATCAAGTAAAAAAACAACAATTTTGTTCAATAAAAAAATAAGTATAAAAACACTTTTTAACGGAAAAAAGACTACCAAATAAAATAAAAATATTTACTTCAATTAAAAAAAGATTTGCAAGTATAACAACATTTTTTAAATTGGAAAAAAAACAATTCTTAAGTAAAAAACAAAACATTTTTTTGCAATTAAAAGAGATATAAGTAAAGTATAAAACCACTTTTTAAATGAAAAAAAAAAAAGATTCCCAAGTTTAAAACAAAAAAGCAATTTTCTGCAAGTAAAACAATTAGAGTATTTAAAACGATTTTCTTTAATTAAAAAAATGATTCACATTCGCAAGTATAAAAAGACTTTTCTTCAATTCAAAACTTTTGACAGTAATTTTCCACCCTGTGCGATCCACACACTTGCATTCAGAGCACCCGTAATTCGCACTCGAGTCGGTGTAAGACCGTCAGAGCTACTGTTATTTGCGCATGGGGCCATCCCCCAAAAATAACCAAAGAAAAAGAAGCAGAGTAAACGGGCAAAAGCTCAACCTGTAAGTTGACCTGTAGGTTTCCGCTCTCTTCTGTAAAAAAATGAATTAAAAAAAGTACAAAATCGACACTCCCCAACGACAGGGGAGTAAAATGGCTGAGAAAAGAGAGGAGAAACAAGCTCAACCTGTAAGTTAACCAGTGAGTTCCCCTTGATTTTTCTCCCCACCCTGCTTCCTCTTCTTTATAATTCCTGGCGGACGGCACCATGCGCAAATAACAGTACATTACGATTGTTGGGCCTACATTTTTTTTATACTTGCAAATAGTTTTTTTGTTGCAAAATTTTTATTTTTTAACTTGCAAGTAACTTTTTAAGTTGAAGAAAGTGTTTTTTTTCTTACTTGTGAATCGTCGGGTGTGAGTAAAAACATTTTTGTGTGTTTGTGGACTTGATTTCACTCCCCTCACCTCTTCAAGGCCTCCTCGCCGGCGCCCCCTTGTGTCTGCTTATAGTCTGATCAGTGCGTGTGCGTGTTTTGTGCGTTTGACGTTCTCCTGGCCCCGCCCCCCGCGCTGCCCTGTTCACCTGTAGTCACCTTAGCCCCTCCCCCAGTCATGTGACCTTGTGTTGGAGCCGCCTTGGAGTGAGTCTAGCTGTCAGTGAATATCAGTCAAATCCATGACGTTACTAAAGAAGCACAAAAGCAATTGTTTATATCAACGTTCGGTGCCACGCTATCAACACAGAATACCAACATATCGCCTCCTTTTAAATGGTGTGGGGGGTAAAAAACAACAACAAAATTGTGTGAGAAGAAGCACTTTTAGTAGGTGTATTTTCATTGCAGTGTGTGATTGGTGTTGCACATTTCAAGCTGAAAAGAAGACTATATAAAGCACAGAAACACAAAAAAATATTTATTTTATATGTCTAACGTCTAATTTAAATGCTCCTGTACCTGTTCTTTCCCTTAAAAAAAATCTACATGGACAGCTTCATCTCTGCCAACTTGTTTTTTTTTTTTTTTTTTTTTTTTTAAAGTTGTTGGTGGCCAAAAATAACAAAAGAAATGTAATAATTATCGTTTGGTAACTGTTTTTAGTGCTATGTTTTTGCAGTGTTTTCTAACATGTTACAATACCAGATTGTAGTGTACAAATTCACATTTATAAAGTATATATAAATATATAGAGATGAATATATATATATGACAAATGTATGTTCTGATGCAATAAAGAGAAATTCTAAGAACAGCATTATTGTCGGTGTCATGTTGACAGTCATTGATGACGTCATGCAGCCTTCTGCCTTTATATTTGGGACAAGCGGTAGAAATGGATGGATGGATATTAGTAAAGTAAGTGTTCATATACTGGTCCATAAAGATAAGTGAATCGAGCCTTCTTTGTCGGAATGGAAATTGAAAAACAAAAAACGATTAGTTTATTTGTATTTCATTTAAAAACGCAAAAAAACAAAGCTTTCCATTATAATGTCAACTAAAAAGGGTTACATTTTCTTTGTATGTTTCATATAAAAAAATGAAGTCCCCATTAAACGGAAAAAAAACAGACCAAAACGGATGTTGTTGTTTTTTTCAGACACCAGAAGTTTATTTTCAAAATAAAAGCGGGGATATTGATTACGGTACCCTTGTGTTGTGCCTGTGAGTGTGACTTTGGCTCAAATGTTTTGGAGTTCTACACAGAAATTATTTTTGATGTGGCACAAATATGACTGACGTGTCTCGACGCACATATCAAGCGATACAGAAAAACGGACCCCAAACGAATGTGTTTTCATATTCCCACACCCGAAACCGGAAGTATCCGTTTCAAGTCAGAACCGCAGACTGGCCTCATATACGTATTGCCTCCACTTTTGTGTGATATGTGTCAAAACCTTGTTGTGCTATGTCCAAAATATGTTTTGTGTAAGGCTCCAAATACATTTTTGCCATGGGCACACGAATACCGTAGTATTGCCGCTTTTACTTTGAAAATAAAGATTGTCAGAATATGAAAAAAGATCCGGTTTGGTTAGTATTTCCATTTCTGTTTACTAGGGATTTACATTTTTGTTAAAATACATTACAATTTTATTTTCCCTCTGCACTTAAAAATAAACACTTTTTTTTCTATTTTCTTTTTTTTTTTCGTTTTGTTTTTAATTCCCTTTTTATTCATGAAAGGAAAAATAAATGACCAAAACAGACATTGGTCGATAAACCTCATGTGTACTTTTATATACCCAGTATGCTACATTTGCATACAAAAACAGCATTGTTTGAATACGAAATATGGATTTATTTTATTGACTTACACGTGCGTTAAAAAAAAGAATTTGGTTCTAAATCTTTTTTTATTTTTACAAATCTTATGTTTTTGGTTGCAAATGTTTTCTGGTTAAATAATTAGTTTTTGTTACAGATCTTTATTTTTTGTTTACGAATGTTTTCGTTGTTGAAAAACTGTGGTTACTAATGGTTACTAATCTTTTTTTGTACAAATCTTTTTTTTTATTTTATT
This sequence comes from Nerophis lumbriciformis, assembly GCF_033978685.3. Taxonomy (NCBI): domain Eukaryota; kingdom Metazoa; phylum Chordata; class Actinopteri; order Syngnathiformes; family Syngnathidae; genus Nerophis; species Nerophis lumbriciformis. The sequence goes on along the minus strand of NC_084549.2, from coordinate 66,304,681 downwards.
TTTTTAAGTTTTTATCACAAATCTTTTTGTTACAAACCTTTTTTGGGGTTACAAATTACTTTTACAAAACTTTTTTTGTTTAAAAATCTTTAGATTTTGTTTAAAAATGTTTTGGTTGTAAATCTTTTTTGTTACAAATCCTTTTTTGGTTGCATTTTTTTTCCCATCCATCCATCCATCCATTTTCTACCGCTTATTCCCTTTTGGGGTCGCGGGGGGCGCTGGAGCCTATCTCAGCTACAATCGGGCGGAAGGCGGTGTACACCCTGGACAAGTCGCCAACTCATCGCAGGGCCAACACAGATAGACAGACAACATTCACACTCACATCCACACACTAGGGCCAATTTAGTGTTGCCAATCAACCTATCCCCAGGTGCATGTCTTTGGAGGTGGGAGGAAGCCGGAGTACCTGGAGGCATTTTTTTTTATTGAATAAAATAGTTTTGGTATAAACCTTATTTTGGTTGCCATTTTTTTTTATTGAAAAAACAATTTTGTTACAAATCTTTTTTTGGTTGCAGTTATTTTATTGAAAAAAAAATCGTTTCTTACAAATCTTTTTTTTGAACAATTTTTTTAATTGGAAAAATCGTTTTGTTATACATCTTTTTGGTTACACATTTTTTTTGGTTACAAATATTTTTGGTTACAAATCTATTATTTTGCGTTCACAATTTTTTGTTTGATCACGAAATATGCATTTATTTTATAGACATACACGTGCGTTAAAAAAAATTGGTTCTAAATCTTTTTTGATTTTTACAAATCTTATGTTTTTGGTTGCAAATGTTTTCTGGTTAAATAATTTGTTACAAACCTTTTTTGGGCTTACAAATCAGTTTTACAAAACTTATTTGTTGTTTAAAAATCTTTTTATTTTGTTTAAAAATGTTTTGGTTGTAAATCTTTTGGTTGCAATTTTTTTTATTGAAAAAAATAGTTTTGGTATAAACCTTATTTTGGTTGCCATTTTTTTTAATTGAAAAAACAGTTTTGTTACAAATCTTTTTTTGGTTGACATTTTTTATTGAAAAAAAAAATCGTTTGTTACAAATCTTTTTTTGGTTGCAATTATTTTATTGAAAAAAAATCGTTTCTTACAAATCTTTTTTTTTAACAATTTTTTAAATTGGAAAAATCGTTTTGTTATACATCTTTTTGGTTACAAATATTTGTTTGGTTACGAATTTTTTTTGGTTACAAATATTTTTGGTTACAAATCTATTATTTTGCGTTCACAATTTTTTGTTTGATCACGAAATATGCATTTATTTTATTGACATACACGTGCGTTAAAAAAAATTGGTTCTAAATCTTTTTTAATTCTTACAAATCTTGTGTTTTTGGTTGCAAATGTTTTCTGGTTAAATCGTTTGTTACAAAACTTTTTTGGGGTTACAAATCACTTTTACAAAACTTTTTTTTGTTTAAAAATCTTTTTATTTTGTTTAAAAATGTTTTGGTTGTAAATCTTTTGGTTGCAATTTTTTTTTATTGAAAAAAATAGTTTTAGTATAAACCTTATTTTGGTTGCCATTTTTTTAAATTGAAAAAACAGTTTTGTTACAAATCTTTTTTTGGTTGACATTTTTTATTGAAAAAAAAAATCGTTTGTTACAAATCTTTTTTTGGTTGCAATTATTTTATTGAAAAAAAATCGTTTCTTACAAATCTTTTTTTTAACAATTTTTTTAATTGGAAAAATCGTTTTGTTATACATCTTTTTGGTTACAAATATTTGTTTGGTTACGAATTTGTTTTGGTTACAAATATTTTTGGTTACAAATCTATTTTGCGTTCACAATTTTTTGTTTGATCACGAAATATGCATTTATTTTATTGACATACACGTGCGTTAAAAAAAATTGGTTCTAAATCTTTTTTAATTTTTACAAATCTTATGTTTTTGGTTGCAAATGTTTTCTGGTTAAATCATTTGTTACAAACCTTTTTTGGGCTTACAAATCACTTTTACAAAACTTATTTTTTGTTTAAAAATCTTTTTATTTCGTTTAAAAATGTTTTGGTTGTAAATCTTTTTGGTTGCAATTTTTTTTATTGAAAAAAATAGTTTATTTATTTATTTATTATTATATTTATTATTTTGGTTGCCATTTTTTATTGAAAAAACAGTTTTGTTACAAATCTTTTTTTGGTTGAAATTATTTTATTGAAAAAAAAATCGTTTGTTACAAATTTTTTTGTTGTTGCAATCTTTTTTATTGAAAAAAATCGTTTTGTTATACATCTTTTTGGTTAGAAATATTTGTTTGGTTACGAATTGTTTTTGGTTACAAATATTTTTTGTTACAAATCTATTATTTTGGGTTCACAATTTTTTTGTTTGATTACGAAATATGCATTTATTTTATTGACATAGACGTGCGTTAGAAATCAGCCTCGCGGGCTTCCGTAAGAAACGTCTGGTTTGTTGACTTTTTTTCCCTCCCTTATCCAGCTGACCTAGCAACGCAGTGGCCACAATGACAGCATTAACTTCCCTATTAGTTAGTGACATCACCTTGTTTTTGTCGAATTTTAAAGTAAAAGAACCTCTCGACTAGTTATTTATTCGACTGACTATGTCCCGCCGCAAAGCCCCTGCTAGTTAGCTTTAGCCTGTTAGCTTCTGCTTTGACGCCAAACCGGAAGCGGATCAAAACAAACAAAAATGGAGGGCATCCTCTACAAGTGGACCAACTACATGACAGGTGAGTCCCTTGCTTGTCTCCTCTGTCTCTTTTTAGTTGTATTTATGTCGGCCTAATAGGTTCCATGTGGGTTAATTAATGTTAGCATGCTAACTCAGCCATAACGTGACATACATTCTTATGGTCAGGTGATGTTTTAGCCATTAAATGACCGTTCTAAGTGTTCTAGAAGGATATGCTGCCCAACAGCAACAATATTTTAATACACATATGCGCATTGAGCTGAAAAGCAACGCAACAAGTGTATTTTGACATCAAATGATTAAAAAGTAGAAATGGGCGGATCGATACTGGTATCAATAACAGACGATACTTTAGTTACTTGAGATAACGTTTACCGTTACCGGAAGCTCAGTGCAAAGTAACTAAATCATTGATACCTTGTCTAAATGAAACACGTTTGTGGGACTACTTTTTTTTGTACCGTTATTTCTTTATATAATGCCAATTAAAATGAGTCATTCAGTAATATAAAACAGCAATCGCCATCATTTATTTGTAGGCTACACTCACACAGTAAGTAGAATATGTACACGATAACACATTTAGTGCAAAATAACGCCATCATTTGTTTTGTCCTGGGATTTGATATTGTCTAAAAATGAATCCCCAGGAGCAGCAACACTTGAAATCTCCTACTTTTTATGATTCAAAAATTGTTGAAAAAAGACTATTTCATGTGGCTAACAATAGCCTGCTAATTATTGTTTGGACTGCAAAGTTGAAAGATACTGAGACTATATTTGGTATTTTGTGGTATTGGGAGGGCTTTGATGCATCCATCAATCAATCAATCAATGTTTATTAATATAGCCCTAAATCACAAGTGTCTCAAAGGGCTGCACAAGCCACAACAACATTCTCGGTTCAGATCCCACATAAGGGCAAGGAAAAACTCAACCCAGTGGGATGACAATGAGAAACCTTGGAGAGGACCGCAGATGTTACCTCAGAGTTACTATTACAAATAATTTTAAAGACCTCTTCAGGCAAAACTTTGGGAAGTTGTTTACACAAACCAAGCAAGATCTGGCTAATTGGACTCCCCTTTTCATTTCACTTATAGGCAGAGTCAATGCAATTAAGATGACTGTGCTTCCAAAATATTTGTATCTGTTTCAATGCTTACCTGTATTTATCCCTGGTACATTTTTCAAAAAATTAGACTCAATAATCTCATCTTATATTTGGAATGGCAAACAGCCACGTCTGCGCAAGGAGTTTTTACAAAGAGCAAAACATGATGAAGGTATGGCCCTTCCAAATTTCTGTATGTATTACTGGGCCACCAACTTGCATTGCATGTCATACTGGACATATTACCATCTACATAAGGAAAGTCCTACATGGGTGAAGCTGGAGACACATTCTTGTGGTTCTGCTTCCTTAGCAGCCCTAATGGGTGCAGCTTTGCCTCTATCAGTGAAGACAATTAATATTAATCCTGTAGTAAGTCACTCGCTCAAAATATACTGTCAATTTCGAAAACATTTTAACCTGCAAGGAATGAGCCTTTTCAGTCCAGTAGCATCAAATCACTGCTTTCCACCTTCAACACTTGACACAGCTTTTAATATGTGGCATCAAAGGGGTTTGAAATGCTTCAATGATCTTTTTATAGACAATATATTCGCCTCTTTTACGGAGTTGTCCAAGAAATTTAATCTACCCAGTTCCCATATATTTAGATATTTCCAGATAAGGGATTATGTTAAAACAGTTCTTCCGCAGTTCCCTAACAAACCCTCTAAATCAACCACAGATTAAATTATGTCTTTAAATCCAATAAAGAAGAGGGCAATCTCACATATACTTAATTTACTCTCAGGATTAGAATGCACTTCCATGCTAAGAATCAGAACAGCATGGGAACAAGACCTCCAAACATCAATAGATGACGTAACCTGGGCAAAAATTGAGAAAAGGGTTCACTCATCTTCAATGTGCGCACGACACTCACTGGTCCAATTTAAAGTGATACACCGGGTGCACTTCTCAAAAGCAAAATTAGCAAAAATATTTCCCCATATTAACCCAGTATGTGATAGATGTAAACTAGATAACGCAACATTAATACACATGTTTTGGCTTTGTCCGAAGCTAAAGGGGTACTGGAAGTCCATCTTCGAAGCACTCTCCACGGTATTAACAATTCAAATCGATCCAAACCCTTTAATTTCTGTATTTGGAATCATTCCTGAAGGGGGTCACAAAATAGTTGCCTTTACCACCCTCCTCGCACGCCGCCTGATACTGTTGAAGTGGAAGGAGGCTGTCACACCCTTAGTCTCCCACTGGATAAGGGACGTACAAGCAAACCTGAAGCTCGAGAAAATAAGATACACATTACGGGGCTCTGAAAACAAGTTTTTTAAAGTGTGGAGACCTTTTTTGACTTTTTTTGACCAATCTTCTACACAAGTGCAGGAAGAGCCCTAGATATGTACCTAAATATGGCCTTGTCATGCTGCGTCTACATTATGTTTCAGTTTTCAATTACTTTGTTTTAAGTGCCTTGTACTGAACTTTATTTATGTATTTATTTTATTTTTTTTACTTCGGGTACATTTGTACTCTTACTTTTGTTTTTTGTTTTTGTTTTGAGTGACAGCAGGGGTAGGGGATGAAGAGGGTTTGAATATGTTGTTAATGTGAATGTGAAATCAATAAAAAGAACTATGAAAGAAAGAAAATATTTTTTGCAAACCAGTAATTATAGTCTGCAAATGATGTGTTGTTGAGTGTCGGTGCTGTCTAGAGCTCGGCAGAGTAACCGTGTAATACTCTTCCATACCAGTAGGTGGCAGCCGGTAGCTAATTGCTTTGTAGATGTCGGAAACAGCGGCAGGCAGCGTGCAGGTGAAAAGGTATCCAATGCTTAAACAAAGAAAAAACAAAAGGTGAGTGCCCTTAAGAAAAGACAATTAAAGTTAGGGAAGGCTATGCAGAACAAAACTAAATCAGGGGCCGTATTTATCAAGCGTCTTAGAATTACTCCTAAGAAGTCTGCTAAGAGTTGACTTATGAGTAAAAAAATTATTCGCTGAAAGCTGCACTTAAAAGTTAGTTATCAAGCGTCTTACTCACAGTTTCAGCGAAGTGTAGGACTGAATCTTAAGTGTCACACTCAGAGCTGAATTACGACATTACTATGTGCCGTAAACGGAATTTTAGGTGACGTCATTTCTGTGTCCATAGAAATGACTAATCACGGAAGGGAATCCCTTGTGTAAGAATAAAGAAATATCTTAGAAATATTTAAGTGGACATTGGGAGTGCATATTTTGACAATAAACTACAAAATAATACAAAACAAACAAACAGTATTGGCAATGAATCAAAAATAAATGTTTTCTTTTCTTTCCAATTCATTAATTAGGCAACTAATTTGAAACTGGTGTGGGTGGCTCTATATATACTAGCCCACTGCAGCCACATGCAGAAATGAACATGGAATCGAAAAGAAAACCAAACTGGCGAGAGGAGGAAACACTGTTGTTAGAAGAGCTTCCGCTCCCTGAACGTTTGTGCACGTCTCTCTCGCCTCAGTGCCATCCCCCGCTGGCAACTCCTAACCACTTAGGACACCTCTGAAGGTCCCTTAAATATCGTGGAGAGTAGGAGTGATTCTTAGACTTAAGAAAGTTGATAAATAGCTTTTATTCTTAAGTTTGAGAGTAGGACTAAATTTCGCAAATTCTCAGGACTTAAGTGTAAAATGGCACTCTAAGACGCTTGATAAATACGGCCCCTGAACTGGCGACAAAGTAAACACAAACAGAATGCTGGACGACAGCAAAGACTTACTGTGGAGCAAAGACGGCGTCCGCAATGTACATCCGAACATGACATGACAATCAACAATGTCCCCACAAAGAAGGATTAAAAACAACCGAAATATTCTTGATTGCTAAAACAAAGTACAAACGTTTGTAGATGCGGGAAATAGCGCTCAAAGGAAGACATGAAACTGCTACAGGAAAACACCAAAAAAAGAGAAAAAGTCACCAAAATAGGAGCGCAAAACAAGAACTAAAACACTACACACAGGAAAACAGCAAAAAACTCAAAATAACTCACGGCATGATGTGACAGGTCGTGACAATAGAGCTACTTTGAGACAAGAGCTATATTGATGCATGCTTGGTTATGGTTTATAGTCATATCCAACAATTGCGACGACTTTTTACTGTCAACTGAGTTTCATTTTTTAATTATTTCTGCTGGTGGTGTGCCTCCGGGTTTTTTCAACACAAAAAATGTGCCTTGGCTCAAAAAAGGTTGAAAAACACTGCTCTAGGGTACACCGGATGCAAAGGACGTGGAGTGGGTCTGACATAATAGTGAGAGTCCAGTCCATAGTGGATCTAACATAATAGTGAGAGTCCAGTCCATAGTGGGGCCAGCAGGAGACCATCCCAAGCGGAAACGGGTCAGCAGCGCAGAGATGTCCCCAACTGATGCACAGGCGAGCGGTCCACCCCGGGTCCCGACTCTGGACAGCCAGCACTTCATACGCATGAATAACGATCTCAACGTCGCTAGTGGACAAAATGGAACGAATTTTAGCGATATTATGGAGATGAAAGAAGGCCGTTTTAGTAACACTCTTGATGTGCGACTCAAACGAGAGAGTTGGGTGGAAGATAATACCCAGATTCTTTACCGAGTCGCCTTGTGTAATTGTTTGGTTGTCAAATGTTAAGGTGGTATTGTTAAATAATTGTCGGTGTTTAGCAGGACCGATAATCAGCATTTCCGTTTTCTTAGCGTTGAGTTGCAAAAAGTTAGCGGTCATCCATTGTTTAATTTCATTAAAGGGGAACATTATCACAATTTCAGAATGGTTAAAACCATTAAAAATCACTTCCCAGTGGCTTATTATATTTTTCGAAGTTTTTTTCAAAATTTTACCCATCACGCAATATCCCTAAAAAAAAAGCTTCAAAGTGCCTGATTTTAACCATCCGTCCATTTTCCTGTGACGTCACACAGTGAAGCCAACACAAACAAACATGGCGGAAAGAACAGCAAGCTATAGCGACATTAGCTCGGATTCAGACTCGGATTTCAGCGGCTTAAGCAATTCAACAGATTACGAATGTATTGAAACGGATGGTTGTAGTGTGGAGGCAGGTGGCGAAAACGAAATTGAAGAAGAAACTGAAGCTATTGAGCCATATCGGTTTGAACCGTATGCAAGCGAAAACGACGAAAACGACACGACAGCCAGCGACACGGGAGAAAGCGAGGACGAATTCGGCGATCGCCTTCTAACCAACAATTGGTATGTGTTTGTTTGGCATTAAAGGAAACTAACAACTATGAACTAGGTTTACGGCATATAAAAATACATTTGGCAACAACATGCACTTTGAGAGTGCAGACAGCCCAGTTTTCATCAATTAATATATTCTGTAGACATACCCTCATCCGCTCTCTTTTCCTGAAAGCTGATCTGTCCAGTTTTGGAGTTGATGTCAGCAGGCCAGGGAAGCTAGGGTCAATAGGGGGTTTAGCTCGCTCGTCTGCGGGAACAAACTGCCGCCATTGCTTGCCGTGCTACCGAGGTCCTTTGTCCCTGAATTGCTCACACACTCCGGCAGATTCAATGGGGGTCTGGCGGCAGATTTCTTTGACTTTATCGTTGGAAATGCATCTGCTTTGAGTGTCGCAGGATATCCACACATTCTTGCCATCTCTGTCGTAGCATAGCTTTCGTCGGTAAAGTGTGCGGAACAAACGTCCAATTTCTTGCCACTTTCGCATCTTTGGGCCACTGGTGCAACTTGAATCCGTCCCTGTTCGTGTTGTTACACCCTCCGACAACACACCGACGAGGCATGATGTCTCCAAGGTACGGAAAACAGTCGAAAAAAACGGAAAATAACAGAGCTGATTTGACTCGGTGTTTGAGAAAATGGCGGATTGCTTCCCCATCGCTCCGAGAGCGAATATTAGAAAGGCGTTTAATTCGCCAAAATTCACCCATTTAGAGTTCGGAAATCGGTTAAAAAAATATATGGTCTTTTTTCTGCAACATCAAGGTATATATTGACGCTTACCGGTACATAGGTCTGGTGATAATGTTCCCCTTTAAGACACAGGTAAATATGCTTCCTTTGTGTTGGGATCTTCAGGCTGGCAGCCGCGCTGGTTCGCCTTGGACGATGGCGTGCTCTCCTACTACGACAGCGAGGACGACGTCGGCAAAGGAAGCAAAGGATCCATCAAGATGGCCGTGTGCGAAATCAAAGGTCGGTCCCTCTCGCGCTCCAAGTCATCCTTCTTCCCCGGCGCTCACCGTTTCTCTTCCAGTCCACCCGACGGACGCCGCTCGTCTGGAGCTGATCATTCCCGGCGAGCAGCACTTTTACCTGCGGGCGGTGAACGCGGCGGAGAGACAGCGGTGGCTGCTGGCGCTGGGCTCGTCCAAAGCGGGGACGCCGGACGCTCACAGACACGGAGGTCTTGGCTTCAAGCGCCTCGGGAGGTTCTGGCTCACTAACTTAGTGTGTGTGTCCAGGTCCTGACTGTCTGAGGACCAAGATGTCCGAGCTGCGTCTCTTCTGTGACCTCCTGGTCCAGCAGGTCCAAACCATCCAGTCCCAGTCCACCACAGACCCTGAGGTCACATCTGAGGTAACCCCGCCCCCTCACCTCACGCCCTTACATCAAAGTTTGACGGCAGTTTGCGTCTTCAGGCGTCCCTCCTCAGTGCCACCTGTGCCACCTTCATCAGGACGCTGGAGGAGTGCATCACCTTGACGCGGCACAGCGTGACACCTGACCTGCAACCTCCTGAAAGGGTCCGCCTCTCTCACTGCAACAGGTCCTTCATTTCATTACAAGGTGACTGTTGACTGTTGGAATGTCTTCTGTCCAGATGAGAAGGTCCGTCAGTCACCCGGGAATGTCCACTGTGGACAGGTGAGTGCCACACACAGCTGGTCCCTCCCATCACATCTTCCCTGTAACCTCCTTTTTGATTCAAAATCATTGCATTGACTTACAAGTCTTTGTTCTCCTTAAAAAAATATATTTGGTTCTAATCTTTTTTTATTTTTAAAAATCTTATGTTTTTGGTTGCAAATGTTTTCTGGTTAAATAATTTGTATTTGTTACAGATCTTTTTTTTTTTGTTTACGAATGTTTTTGTTGTTAAAAAATGTGGTTACTAATCTTTTTTTGTAGAAATCTCTTTTTTTTAAGTTTTTATCACAAATCTTTTTGTTACAAACCTTTTTTGGGGTTACAAATCACTTTTACAAAACTTTTTTTTTTGTTTAAAAATCTTTTTATTTTGTTTAAAAATGTTTGGGTTGTAAATAGTTTTTGTTCCAAATCATTTTTTGGTTGCAATTTTTTTTATTGAAAAAAATAGTTTTGGTATAAATCTTATTTTGGTTTGCCATTTTTTTATTGAAAAAATCGTTTTGTTATAAATCTTTTTTTGGTCGCCATTTTTTTAAAGAAAAAAAATCATTTGTTACAAATCTTTTTTTAGTCACAATTTTTTGATAGAAAAACGTTTTGTTACACACGTTTTTTTTGTTGCAATTTTTTTTATTGAAAAAATTGTTTTATTATGAATCTTTTTTTGTTAGAAATATTTTTTTGGTTACAGATATTTTTTGTTACAAATCTATTATTTTGGGTTCACAATTTTTTTTGTTAAACTTTGGTGATAAATCTTGCTGTTTTACAAGTTTTTTGGTTACAAATCTTTTTTTGTTTAAATAGTTTTTGTTATAAATCTTTTTTGTTACAGATATTTTTGGGGGATGTAAACAATTTATTTTGGTTACAAATGTATTATTTTGTAACATTTTTTTTGTTTGTTTCAAATCCTGTTGGTTAAAATATTTTGTTTGTTATAAATCTTTTTTGTTACAAATATTTTTTTCGTTAGAAATATTTTGGGATAAAAATGATTGTTTTTGGCTACACATATATTTTTTTCTTACAAATCTTTATGGTAAAATGGTTTTGTTACAAATCTCTTTTTGTTTTTTCCCAAATATTGTTAGTTACATTAATTTATTTTGGTTACAAATATTTTTTTGTTAAAATTCCCTTATAAATCTATTTAGTTAAAAATAATTTGTTTGAGTTAAATGTTTTTTGTTTCAAATATTTATTTGGTAAAAAAAAACATTTGTTTGTTGTTTTTATATATTTTTTTTGTTAAAAAAATGTCTTGGGTTTAAATCTTGTTTGGATCCTAATCTTTTTACCGGTAGTTAAAAATAATTTGTTTTGGTTACAAATATTTTTTGGCACAATTCTTCGTTTTGGTAACTAATATTTTTTGCTGGGTATTTAGTTTTAAATGTTCCCTCTGCCAGCAAATCTTTCACTTCCTGTTCTTGTGTCCCTCAGGTGGGGGGTCGCCAAAGACGGCTCGAGATCGAAGCAGCGGCGGCACCGGGCGAGCTCGGACAGTTCCGTTTACGTTGCCGAGCCAACGTATAAAGGTGGGGGGGTAAAAAAAAAAGTGTCGGGCGTTAGCGTAGCATTAGCTTATCTTCCTGGTTTGTCATGCAGGTTTGCTTCCGAGGCTCAACAGCGACTCGTCCTCCATCCCAGAGGAACGAGGGAACGGCGTGAGTCTGAAGACCACGCCCACTGACACGGACACTGAGCTCTTCTTCTGAGAAATGTAACTTTTGTGGAGTGAGAGGTTTGTCAAACGAGCACCTTTAGACTTTTTTATTATTAACCTTGAAGATGCCCGCTGAGCCCCCCACCCCTTGCCCTTCCCTCACCATGTAAACAAGTGCCGAACATTTTGTAGTGATGACTGTGAATGTGCAGAAAACACGGCAGGAACCATGTGAAGTGTCCACCTTTTGGCTTCGCCCACACCGGACGTGTAACCTCTTCTCTCTAGTCAGTGTTGGCGAGTGGATTTTTTTTTGTGTTTTTCTTGTGCAACTGTGACAAAAAGCGTCTTGTAACGCGACACTTTAAGACGTGGGACTTGTAGGTCTTTTTTTTTTTTTTAAACTTCAGCTTTAAAAGTCGCTTTTAAAAGCACTTTTTTGGTGATGATGCTGCATCTGTCGCCATGGTAACCGACCCTCGTTCATCCTAACAGTGTTAAGCACGTTAAAGCACTTAAAAATCAGCTCACAACAATGAAATTAATAACATAATGTTTATTATTATTATTAATATTATTATTAGAAGACCTTTTGGCTGTTTTGTTTTTCTTGAACTTCTAAGGAAAATATGCAGGAGTTGGAAATGTTTGTCATCACCAAATTAAAAGAAAATCCTACTAATCTTTTTTATAGCTTCTTTCTTTAAGAATCTGTCAATGTCAATTTTATTGTTTGAAATCTCTCTTTTAATCCTTTAAACCATCTTGTATGCATAAAAAAAATAGTTTTACATCCAATCTGCAATTTATTTACATTTATTATTTCTATTTTTTTTTTAGAAGAAGAACCAATTTTAAAATAAGCTTTTAGGCCGTCTCCATGCAACCAGAATTACGTTTCTTATTAATCCCAGTTCTAAATCAATTCATAATTTAAAAAAATCTATAAAAAAAAAAGGAAAAAAAAGTAGTTATTTGATTCTTCTTTTTTTTTAATAAGAATTAATTTTTAAATGATACTTTAGGCCATCTCCATGCAACCAGAAGAAAATGTTCTAACCTGTAAAAAATATTTAAGTTTTTTTTTTTTTTTACTGCAACGAGAATTGTGATTTTTCCCATATCTAAATTAATACTTTTTTTTTGAAGAAGAAGAAGAATCAATTTATAAAACGATGTTTGTAGCCTCCATGCAACCAGAATCTCAATTTTTATTCATTCCGTATCTAAATCGATTCATATTTTTCAAAAATTGATTTGAAAGACAAAAAAAAAGTCATTTTGTTTTATTAATAAGTATCAATTTTTAAAAAGATGCTTTTAGGCCAGGTCAATGCAAACAGAATCACGATTCTTATTCATCCCGATTCTAAATTGATTCATAATATTTAAAAATTGATTACAAATAAAATATATATATATATATATATATTGCGGGGGGGTTTTCGGAATCAATTTTTAAAAAGACGCTTTTATGCCATCTCCATGCAATCAGAAGAAGCTTTTCTAACCTGTGACCTCTTTTAGAATTTTATTTTATTTAAAAAAAAAAAAAAAAGACAAGTGGTAGAAAATGGATGGATGGACATTTTAAAGAGGTTTTTAGGCCATCTACATTCAACTAGAAACACGATTCTTATTCATCATGATTCTAAATCGATTCATAATATTCAAAAACTGATTACAATAAAAAAATAAAAAAACATTTTTTTTGTTAAAGACACTTTTAGGCCGTCTCCATGCAAACTAAATCGCGATTCTTACTCATTCTGAATCTAAATCCATCCATATTATAAATCGCAAAAAATTTTTTTTTGAACAATCAACTTTTGAAAACGTGTATATTAATTTTTTTTTGTTGTAAGAATCACATTTTAAAGACGTTTTTAGGCCATCTCCATGCAATTACAATGGCAAATCTTATTCATTCTAAATCTAAATCGATTCATAGTTTTCAAAAATGTGTATATATATATATATATATATATATATATATATATATATATATATATATATAAAAAAAAAAAGAAAAAGTTTTTAAATAAGAATCCATTCTAAAAAAATACTTTTTTAGTTCACCTACATGCAACCAGAGGAAAAGCTTTTTAGCCTGTTTTGAAAAAGTTTAACTATAATTATTATACCAAATAATACAATGCGAGAATCGGTTTGAATCGAGAATCGATTATGAATCGAATCGTCACCCCAGGAATCAGATGGAATCGTTCGGTTTCCAAAGATTCCCATCCCTAGTAAATACACACACAAGTCGAGCATGAAAGTGTGTGTGTGTGTGTGTGTGTGTGTGTGTGTGTGTGTGTGTGTGTGTGTGTGTGTGTGTGTGTGTATGTGTTTGCACAAGGTGTGTTTATTTGTGAATAGGATTGCATTGTTTTCTCTTTGACCAAGCAGGTACCCACAATGCACCTGGTGCAGGATGTGTTCACGTGTACATCCTGCACATGCACACGCACATGTATGTTAGTTTAGCAGACTTCTAGTACAAATAGTCCCAAGTGTCAAGCAGTGGTGATATAAGCAAACAACACGATGACGGCTGCTTGTTTAAAGAGCGTGGTGGCAAGGCGGCGCCGGCCCGCTCGTCTCTGAAATGGACGCAGCCGTGAGCGGACAACACCGAGTCAGTGGTCAGTTTGGACTTTTTTTTTCTTCTTCTTCTTCTGTGGACGTCCCATCTCCGTCTTAACATCTTCAAATCTCCGCTTCTGTGTCTGCGTTTAACTGTAGGACTGATGGACCCGCCGGATGCCGCCGAGGATCCACGGCCAGAAGGTCCGCATCAGCTCAAGGTGAGACGTCGCAGCAGCATATCATAACATCTATGCTAAACTGACCTCTGACCTCTTTAATGGGTCACCTTCACAGTCCAAAGTCTCGCCCGGGGCCCATTTTTAAAGAAGAAAACATATTGTTACATGTTGCTTTGTCAGCATCTTTAACGTGCAAAATGTATCAAAGTGACCCCCGTCCTTCCATTTGTATGTAAGTCGTGGAAATAGAAGTGGTCCAGGGTCACACTATGGCCGTCATAAAACTGCAGAAGAAGTGAAGCAGCTTGACGGACTCAACATCACGACTGGTGTTGACTTATTGCTGCCATATTGTGCTTAAATTATTCTTGGTTGATCACATGTCTGAGCTTTGTAATCACTGGTGCCCTCCTTGGTGGAGTCACAAAAAACTTTGGGGGAAAAAAAACATGCTAAAAGTTAGTTTTTTTGCTTACAGTAGCTAGGCATATATTTAGAATTACTCACATTTTCCTAAACCAAATTGTTACAAATGTCCCCAACGTGTAACATGTGGCTGCAATGTTACGAAAGGACCAGCAGAGGGCGACCCCGTCCGTCTGATCTTGTACAAAGCCAATCCAGGTCTACATTTTAAACAATTTTTTTTTCACATCAGTGATGTTTGTCTTTTAACATGTCCAATGCGAAATTAATTCATTTATATTCAACATAGAAAGTCGATTCAGAACATATTTCCGGATGAATTCAGGAAGTTGACAACAGAAAGTGACGTCATTGAACAGCATTATCAATACTTTTACCCATTTATGTCAATATTCCACAATATACAATAGTTTGACTGCATAGATTCTTTATTAGCGAACACAAACAGGATAACATGTTATTTACAGCCAGGTTGGGGCATTTTTCATTTCCAACAGTGTTATTCATTAAACTGCATCACGGTCTGCGGTAATATTTTACTACAGCACATATTTCTGGGCAATGCCAAATATAGCACAGTACGTACGATAGTTAAAAAAAAAAATCAAAATAGGAGGTTTTGAAGCTTCTGCTACGATAATTTGTCATTTCCCATCTGGCAACGCCGATCGCACCATACAAAAATATCTTAAGACTCAAATCAAAGTCATCCTGTTCCTGTGTTGCAGGACAACAAAATAATTAACATATATTTATACAGTTAATATTAACAACTGCATTAACGTATGGAGAGATATTTCTTTCACTTTATGCAACCGAAAAAAATGGATTTGCAACCCATAAACATTTTTGCAAAGAAAAATAAAGAATTTGCAACCAACAAATATACACAATATTCAATAAAGTGCAATAAATTATATTTTTAAAGAAAAACTTTTGGTTGCAAATCTTTTTTGTTATATTTTGGTAATAAATAAATTTTTAGTAAAAAAATAATAAAAAATGTTTTGGTTACAAAGTGTTTTTTCTCAAATCTTTTTCTTCTAATTTAAAAAAAAATCTTTTTTGTGGTTACGAATCCTTTTTTGGTAAAAAACAAAAAATATTAGTTTTTGGTAGAAATGTAGTTTTTTTCCCATATTTGGGGCAGTTAAATAACAATGATTAGTTTTAGTCACAAATCTATTTTGGTTAAATTAAAAATAAATCTATTTTTGTTACAATTTGTTTTTGTTGCAAATCTTTTTATTTTTTTTAAATTTTTGGGGTTCATAAAACTATTTTTCGATGAAAATATTTTATGTTTACAAATCTTTTGTTTGTTTTTTTGGTGAAAATCATGTAATTTAGTTACAAAAATATTTTTGTAACAAAACGTTTTATTGTTTAAAAAAAATGTTCATTTGGTTACAAAACTTTTTTGTCAAATCTTTTTTTTGGTCAAAAATTATTCGTTTTGATCAGAAATCTTTTTTTGCCTTGAAACCTTTTTTTGGTACATTGTTTTATTTTGCGAACCTTTTTTTGGTGAGGGTTGGGTAAAACATAATTTTATTTGGTTCCAAAACTTTTTTGTCACCCGTCTTTTTTGTGGTTACGAATCCCTTTTTAATAAACAAAAAAAAACTAAGAATATTTTTTTCCCCCATATTTGGGGGGGGGGTTTAAATAACAATGATTAGTTTTGGTCACAAATCTAAAAATAAATATATTTCTGTCCCAATTTGTTTTTGTTGCAAATCTTTTAATTTTTGTAATTTTTTGGGGTCATAAAACTATTTTTCGATTACAATATTTAATGTTTACAAATCTTTATTTTTGTTGTTGTTGAAAATCATTTAATTTAGTCACAAAAATATTTTTGTGACAAAATGTTTTATTGTTCAAAAAAATAAAATTTAATTTGGTTACGAAACGTTTTTGTCAAATCTTTTTTTTGGTCCAAAACTATTCGTTTTGATCAGAAATCTTTTTTGCCTTGAAACCTTTTTTTGGTACATTGTTTTATTTTGCAAACCTTTTTTCGGTGGGGTTTGGGTAAACATAATTGTATTTGGTTACAAAACTTTTTTGTCACCCATCTTTTTTGTGGTTACGAATTATTTTTTGGTTAAAAAAAAAAAATTGGGGGAGGTTAAATAACAATGATTAGTTTTGGTCACAAATCTATTTTGGTTATATTAAAGATAAATATATTTTTGTTGCAAATCTTTTTATTTTTTTGGGTCATAAAACTATTTTTCAATTAAAATATTTTATGTCTACAAATCTTTATTATTTTTTTGTTGAAAATCATTTAATTTAGTTACAAAATTATTTTTTATCACAAACGTTTTATTGTTAGACAAAAACAAATGTTGATTTGGTTACAAAACTTTTTTGTCAAATCTTTTTTTTGGTCAAAAATTATTTGTCTTGATCAGAAATCTTTTTTGCCTAGAAGCCTTTTTTGGTACATTGTTTTATTTTGCAAACCTTTTTTTGGTGGGTGTTGGGTAAAACATTATTTTATTTGGTTACAAAACTTTTTTGTCGCCCATCTTATTTGGATCAAAAACAATTTGATTTGGTTAGATTTTTTTAAATTTTCCAAATCTTTTTTGTCAGCAATTTTTTTTTTTTGCAAATCGTTTTTTGGTTTAAACAATGATTTGTTTTTTTTAACAAAACGTTTTTGTTGCAATATTTTTTTTTGGTTACAAATGATTAGTTTTTAAATTGAAAATAATTTGTTATGTAAAACATGTTTGTTGTAATTTATTTTTTTAGTTAAAAATATTTTTAGGTTTAAAATAATCCGTTTTTGTTGCAATTTTTTTGTGGCTAAACATGGTTTTTTACACATTTAAAATACATTTGACGATAGTAAGAATGTTCCACTTTGCAACCATTGGTTAGCAGTGAAGCATTCATTGATGCCAACGCACCTAACCAGCTAACTTACTAGCGAGCTAACTAACTAGAAGTAAGTGATCAGCAGTGCTAACATCTCAGTCTGTGTCTCCTGGTCCAGTCCAGGTCAGGTCCAGAGTTCCTGGGCTTGTCTCGCTGTGCAGGATGTTACAATCGCCACAAACACTCCATGCCTCCACACGGCAGCGGCTCCTCGACAGACGACTCGGATTCCCACGCCGAGTCCGACTGCGACTCCGACTCCTCGTCCAGCAGCGACAGCTTCACGCAGGAAGAAGCGGACCCGGCGCACGAAGAAGAGGACCCGCCTCCAGACGAACGCCGGGCGGCGGATGTGTAGGCGGGCCGACAAGGTGACGACCAGTGAAGATCACAAATCGAGTCAAGACTCTCACCTTTGACCTTTGCCCTCTGACCTCATGTAGGTCGTACGACTAAAACGGCGGCTGTAGGGGGCGCTGAATATCGACTAAGAGCAAACTTTGTATTGGTGGCCGGCAGTACGTGCATTCCTGCTGGACTTTCATCATAGTTCATGTTAGACTTTTCAATTCATGGCAAAAATAATGTTGGTGAAGAGGTGGGTATATTATATTTGATGTGTATCTTCATAGTGTAAGTGTGTATAGGTATATGTATGTACACAATACACAACAATGTATGTATGTAACGGAGGCCAACAGCCAGTGTGGTTAGGCCATGTCTACTTTACTAAACCCTGATGACCTCAAGTGCAGTGCTGCCTATTAGCGCGCTCTCTCTCTCTCTCTCTCTCTCTCTCTCTCTCTCTCTCTCTCTCTCTCAGTCAGTATCTATATACATACATATATACACATTTATGTATGTGTATATATGTATACACACACAATATGTATGTGTATATACAGTATATATATATGTGTAAAGATCACATGTGTGTATATATATATGTATGTATATGTTTATATATATGTCTATGTATGTATGTATATGTCCATATATATACATAAATGTGTGTATATATTAGAGATGCGCGGTTTGCGGGCACAACCGCGGAGTCCGCGGATCGGGCGGATGAAATTTAAAAAAATTTGATTTTATCGTCGGGTCGGGTCGGGTGGCTTAAATAACAAAAATTAGATTTTAAATAGATTCAGGCGGGTGGCAGTTAAACCAATTCGGAAATATATATACATAGTTAAATGTTGTTACCCACATACGAAAAACGAGCAGGCACCTGCTGCATATGCCACAACAGAAGAAAAAAAAAAAAAGAGATGGACACTTTTACGGAGCGGAGAAGGGACGCCTCGCCGGGGTCCGGGACCGAGGCCCCTTCCCCCGAGAGGGCCCCACCGGGAGCCGTAGCTGAGGCGATCCGCGAGAAGGGCCCGACGCACGTCCAGGGTCACCACCGCGCGCCCACTGCACCGACACCCCGCCTCGTCCGCCTTCGCCGCGGCCGGCGTCACGCGCAGAAGGTAAGCAGCTTACCTGCCCGCCACCCCCGTGGCCGGGGGCTCGTAACAGGGGTCACTCCGCGCGCTCCGCCCGCGCAGCTTACCTGCCCGCCACCCCTGTTGCCGGGGGCGCGTAACAGGGGTCACTCCGCGCGCAGTGCGCTCACGAAAGGGCTGGGGCTCACCCTGGTTGATATAGACAGCAGCTAGGACGGTGGCCATGGAAGTTGGAACCCGCTAAGGAGTGTGTAACAACCCACCTGCCGAATCAACTAGCCCTGAAAATGGATGGCGCTGGAGCGTCGGGCCCATATACCCGGCCGTCGCCGGCAGCGAGACGCGCTTGGAGGTGCGCTCAGCGCGGCTCCCATATGATTGCGCACTGGTGTGCGTCTGGGTCGTGACAGCGTGGCACGCGAATGTCTGTGCTGCATTGGATCAGTCTCCTTTCTTTAACAGGCAAAAGCTTTATAACCTCACTAATGTCTTGCATCGTCTATATTAGATATATAACAACGGGCGGGTGCGGGTGGATGCGGTTCTGATCAAATGTTAGATCGGGTGGATTGCGGATGGTTGACGACTTTCTGATGCGGTTGCGGATGAAATAATTGCCTATCCGCGCATCTCTAGTATATATACATATGTGTATATACACACACGTGTGTGTGTGTATATATATATATATATATATATATATATATACACACACACACGTGTGTGTACATAAAAATGTATATATACACACGTGTGTGTGTATGTGTATATATATATATATATATATATATGTGTATATGTATATATATACACACACACACACGTGTGTGTATGTATATGGTGACTGTCTGTGCACCAGTCTCCCCACGTTAAACAGTCACGCACAGGCATCCTCCATAAAGGGATACACCCCTACCAGGAGGATCGTCATACTCATTCGAGTGACCGCCGATGATATATATATATATATATATATATATATACATTGTGTATACATACACATATATATATATATTTATATATATTTGTGTATGTATACACAAATATATATATATATATGTACACACATATGTGTATATATATATTAACATGAATATATATATATATATATTTGTGTATACATACAAATATATGTATATATATATATATATATATATTTGTGTATGTATACACAAATATATATATATATATATATATATGTATGTACACACATATATGTGTATATATATATATATATTAACATGAATATATATATATATATTTGTGTATACAAACACATATATGTATATATTTATGTATACATACACATATATGTATATATATATATATATTTGTGTATATATACACATGTGTATATATTAATGTGAATATATATCTTATCTATACACATGGGTGTGTGTATATATATATATATGTATGTATATATATATGTATGTACGGTATATATATATGTATATGCGTATACATGTGTGTGTATATATGTATATATTAATGTGTATTTATGTATGGATGTGTATATATATATGTATGTATGTATATATATGTGCGTGTGTGTGTATATATAATATATATACATATGTATATGTGTATATGTATATATATATATATATAATTACTGACGTTCTTGTCAAAGATTCCACAAATAAACGATGAATTAGTTGTGTAAAGCAGACAGATTACAACAAATGTTCAAGCGCCGAAAATTAGCAAAACATAATCATTAACTTTTGAAAGAGTTCGAAGTTTAAACAAACGAATGGGGACAACATGTCTGACCTCATTGCCAGCGTGTGTTTGTTTGAGTGTGTGTGCGTATAAATGGACCTCTGCCCCTCAGCGGAGGACAGTCAACATCTGGCCTGACATCTTCTTCAACATGAAGGCTTATCTTCTCCTGCTGCTGCTCTTACCGCTCATTTCAGGTCTGTTCTCCTCACTCAAATTATTACATCGTAATTAAACGTGTACAGTCATAACTTCATAATTAAACACAAACAGTCATAACTTCATAAGTAAACACGAACAGTCATAACTTCATAAGTAAACGTGTACAGTCATAACTTCCTAATTAAACATGTACAGTCATAACTTCCTAATTAAACATGTACAGTCATAACTTCCTAATTAAACATGTACAGTCATAACTTCCTAATTAAAGGTGTACAGTCAATTCCTCATCTTCATGCTGCAGCACAACAGTTCACCATCGAGTGTCACGGCTACGACGACTACATGGTCAACATGAAGCTGAAGTGTCAGAGCAGTGACGTGCAACAAGCCTGCTACACCAGAGGTAAAGCGGCACTTCTTGTCACCATGGCAACCGACTATCTTCCTGTTTAATGTGGTCCATAATTCATGTTCGATGGTCTTACGCCAGACAAACAACTTTTGTATCGGTCCAAACGATAACTTGCTGCGTTGAAAAGCACAACAATTATAGATCATAATAATCTATGTATCTACTCTATCTATCTATCTATCTATCTATCTATCTATCTATATGTGTGTGTGTGCACTGTATATATATATATATATATATATATGTGTGTGTGTGTGTAAATATATTCATATATATTGATTTATGTATTTACATATATATTTCTTACATTTCAATACTCAAGTAAAAGTAACTTGACAGGTAAAATTTATCCAAAAAGTTAGTAGAGTCAATGTCACTAAGTAACTGTGAGAAAGTAACCGTAACCAAATAAAGGTAACAGAGTAAATGTAACAACCAATTTAACAAAGTAAATATAACTGAGTAACTGTAACAAAGTAACTGTAACATAGTAAATGTATCAGAGCAAAAGTAACAGAGTAACTGTAACAAAGTAACTAACAGAGTAAATGGAACAAAGTAAATATAACATAAAGTAAAAGTAACAGAGTAAATGTGACAAAGCAAGAGTAACATAGTAACTGTAACAGAGTAAATGTAACTGATGAAATGTAATTAAGGAAATGTAATAGAGTAAAAGTAGCAGAGTAACTGCGACAAAGTAGAAGTAGCAGGGTAAATGTAACAGAGTAACTGTGACAAAGTAAATGTTACAAGATAAAAGTTACAAAGGAACTGTAACAGAGTAAATGTAACAAAGTTAATGTAACCAAGTACATGTAACAGAGTACAAGTAACAACGTAAATGTAACAAGGTAAAAGTAACAGAGTAACTGTAACAAAGTCAATGTAACTGAGTAAATGTAATCAAGAGTAAAATTAACATAGTAAATGTAAAAAAAAAAAAGTAACATAGCAATTGTAACAAAGTAAATGTAACAGAGTAAATGCAACAAAGTAGACATAAAAGTAACATTAACTGTAACAAGGTAAAAGTAACAGAGTAAATGTAACAAAGTAAACAACAGTAAAAGTAACATAGCAACTGTAACAAAGTACATGTAACAGAGTACAAGTAACAACGTAAATGTAACAAGGTAAAAGTAACATAGTAACTGTAACAAAGTCAATGTAACTGAGTAAATGTAATCAAGTAAATATAACAGTAAAATTAACATAGCAAATGTAAAAAAAAGTAAATGTAACATAGCAATTGTAACAAAGTAAAATTAACAGTGTACATGTAACAGTAACTGTGTCAAAGTAAATGTTACAAGGTAAAAGTAACAAAGTAAATGTAACAAAGTAAATGTAACAAAGTAAATGTAACAAAGTAAACGTAACAGTAAAAGTAACATAGTAACTGTAACAAAGTACATGTAACAGAGTACAAGTAACAATGTAAATGTAACAAGGTAAAAGTAACAGAGTAACTGTAACTAAGTCAATGTAACTGAGTAAATGTAATCAAGTAAATATAACAGAGTAAAATTAACATAGTAAATGTAGAAAACTAAATGTAACATAGCAATTATAACAGAGTAAATGTAACACAGTAACTGTGTCAAAGTAAATGTTACAAGGTAAAAGTAACAAAGTAAATGTAACAAAGTAAACGTAACAGTAAAAGTAACATAGTAACTGTAACAAAGTAAATGTAACAGAGTAACTGTGTCAAAGTAAATGTTACAAGGTAAAAGTAACATAGTAACTGTAACAAAGTAAAAGTAACAGAGTAAATGAGGTAAAGTTACTTCACACCCAGAAGTGGAACATTTGTGCTGTCATGCCAGACTCGCTACAAGATTCTCCACTCGGTCTGTCGCTTCTGCTCTGTCTTCTTATTCTCTGGCAGACCAGCTGTGCTCTAATGAGTTGACGAGCGAGGGCGAACAGTGTGCCAATAAAAGGAAAACCTTGCCTTGTGTTGTGTGTGTCGCTATGACAACCCGGCATGAAAATGACTGACAACCACACAAAACTAGAAAGTGTACGGCTGGTCGACTCTGCAGTGCACGTGATATCATTTTGTGACTGTGACGATGTTTCCCGCGCAGACAACGGCGAGAAGGGATGCATTGCCGTCGACAAGTGCTCCCGACCCGGCTGGACCTGTTGCCATAGCAACCTGTGCAACGAGTGAAGACAGAGATGCACTGAATAAAACTGGACGTCTTCATTTCACCTGTCATGTCTTTAATGTCATACTAATGCAATAGTTCAAGTTATAAAAACATATTTATTATTTCCCTGTGTAATCAGAGTCATTATCAACTAACTAGAGGCGAATTAAGATATTGATTCAATGATTATGGCTTTTCAATTCACAGCATCGGCGATACCAGGTCTGGATTCACTTGATATCGGATCACTATAAAAAATCTCAGTATCACCCTCCCGGAGCTTCTGCTCCTCTCTTTTTTGGTTGTTTTATTATTTTAAGACTTTTTTTTATATGTAGACAATATGTTTTGGCTTTATTTTAGTAGCGATGTCACATTTTAATTGTATTTTACGACCCTTCGAGATTGATTAAATACATTCTAATTGTATTTTACGACCCTTGGAGATCGTCTTGAACGCAACATCCGGGTCCTGCCGTGCGAGCTGTCGTGAACGCGCTCACGATGCTAGCTCGCTAGCGAGAAGTTCGCTAATTAAAACTTTAACACATTTTTTCATCGCCTTCAAACTACACCAACGTCTCGGCGACGAAACGAGAGGAAAGCAGCACAATAAAGGAGTAAGTTAAGTCATTTTTTTTGTCGTGAAACGTCATATTGGTAACGCTCGTGTGCGACTAGCTTGCCGGAATGTTATGTTTGCTAAGTGATACCACAAATTTGGGTATTAATTCGATACCAAGTAGTTCCAGGATCATACATTGGTCATATTCAAAGTCCTCATGTGTCCAGGGACATATTTCCTGAGTTTATAAACATAATATACATTTAAAATAAGGAAAGAAGATGTGATGCCAAAAAATATCGATGTAATCATCGTAGTATCGACTAGATACTAGTGTTGTCCCGATATCAATATTTTGGTACTGGTACCAAAATTATTTTAGCACTTTTCGGTACTTTTATCAATAAAGGGGACCACGGAAATTGCATTATTGGCTTTATTTTAACAAAAAATCTTCGGGAACATTAAACATGTTTATTATTGCAAGTTTGTCCTTAAATAAAATAGTAAACATACTACACTACTTGTCTTTTAGTAGTAAGCAAACAAACAAAGGCTCCTAAATAGTCTGCTGACATATGCAGTAACATATTATGTCATTTATACACCTATTATTTTGTCAACATTATTAAGGACAAGTGGTAGAAAATGAATGATTAATCTACTTGTTCATTTACTGTTAATATCTGCTTACTTTCTCTTTTAACGTGTTCTACCTACACTTCTGTTCAAATGTAATAATCACTTATTGTTTGGATGCTTTACATTAGTTTTGGATGATACCACAAATTTGTGGTATCAATCCGATACCAAGTAGTTCCAGGATCATACATTGGTCATATTCAAAGTCCTCATGTGTCCAGGGACATATTTCCTGAGTTTATAAACATAATATACATTTAAAATAAGGAAAGAAGATGTGATGCCAAAAAATATCGATGTAATCATAATAGTATCGACTAGATACTAGTGTTGTCCCGATATCAATATTTTGATATCGGTATAAAAATTATTTAAACACTTTTTGGTACTTTTCTCAATAAAGAGGACCACGAAAAACTGCATTATTGGCTTTATTTTAACAAAAAATCTTAGGGTACATTAAACATATGTTTATTATTGCAATTAGTCCTTAAATAAAATAGTAAACATACTACACTACTTGTCTTTTAGTAGTAAGTAAGCAAACAAAGGCTCCTCCTAATTAGTCTGCTGACATATGCAGTAACATTTATTTATCATATTGTGTCATTTATACACCTATTATTTTGTCAACATTATTAAGGACAAGTGGTAGAAAATGAATGATTAATCTACTTGTTCATTTACTGTTAATATCTGCTTACTTTCTCGTTTAACATGTTCTATCTACACTTCTGTTCAAATGTAATAATCACTTATTCTTCTGTTGTTTGGATACTTTACATTAGTTTTGGATGATACCACAAATTTGGGTATCAATCCGATACCAAGTAGTTCCAGGATCATACATTGGTCATATTCAAAGTCCTCATGTGTCCAGGGACATATTTCCTCAGTATATAAACATAATATACATTTAAAATAAGGAAAGAAGATGTTGTGATGCCAAAAAATATCGATGTAATCATAGTAGTATCGACTAGATACTAGTGTTGTCCCGATATCAATATTTTGGTACTGGTACCAAAATTATTTAAACACTTTTCGATATTTTCTCAATAAAGGGGACCACGAAAAATTGCATTATTGGCTTTATTTTAACAAAAAATCTTAGGGTACATTAAACATATGTTTCTTATTGCAATTTAGTCCTTAAATAAAATAGTAAACATACTAGACAACTTGTCTTTTAGTAGTAAGTAAACAAACAAAGGCTCCTAATTAGTCTGCTGACATATGCAGTAACATATTGTGTCATTTATACACCTATTATTTTGTCAACATTATTAAGGACAAGTGGTAGAAAATTAGTTACTAATCTACTTGTTCATTTACTGTTAATATCTGCTTACTTTCTCTTTTAACATGTTCTACCTACACTTCTGTTCAAATGTAATAATCACTTATTCTTCTCTTGTTTGGATGCTTTACATTAGTTTTGGATGATACCACAAATTTGTGGTATCAATCCGATACCAAGTAGTTCCAGGATCATACATTGGTCATATTCAAAGTCCTCATGTGTCCAGGGACATATTTCCTGAGTATATAAACATAATATACATTTAAAATAAGGAAAGAAGATGTTGTGATGCCAAAAAATATCGATGTAATCATAGTAGTATCGACTAGATACTAGTGTTGTCCCGATACCAATATTTTGGTACCGGTACCAAAATTATTTAAATACTTTTCGATATTTTCTCAATAAAGGGGACCATGAAAAATTGCATTATTGGCTTTATTTTAACAAAAAATCTTAGGGTACATTAAACATATTTATTATTGCAATTTAGTCCTTAAATAAAATAGTAAACATACTACACTACTTGTCTTTTAGTAGTAAGTAAACAACCATAGACTCCTCCTAATTAGTCTGCTGACATATGCAGTAACATATTGTGTCATTTATCTACCTATTATTTTGTCAACATTATTAAGGACAAGTGGTAGAAAATGAATGATTAATCTACTTGTTCATTTACTGTTAATATCTGCTTACTTTCTCTTTTAACATGTTCTATCTACACTTCTGTTCAAATGTAATAATCACTTATTCTTCTGTTGTTTGGATGCTTTACATTAGTTTTGGATGATACCACAAATGTGTGGTATCAATCCGATACCAAGTAGTTTCAGGATCATACATTGGTCATATTCAAAGTCCTCATGTGTCCAGGGACATATTTCCTGAGTATATAAACATAATATACATTTAAAATAAGGAAAGAAGATGTGATGCCAAAAAATATCGATGTAATCATAGTAGTATCGACTAGATACTAGTGTTGTCTCAAAACCAATATTTTGGTACCGGTACCAAAATTATTTAAACACTTTTCGGTACTTTTCGATATTTTCTCAATAAAGGGGACCATGAAAAATTGCATTATTGGCTTTATTTTAACAAAAAATCTTAGGGTACATTAAACATATGTTTATTATTGCAATATAGTCCTTAAATAAAATAGTAAACATACTACACTACTTGTCTTTTAGTAGTAAGTAAGCAAACAAAGGCTCCTAAATAGTCTGCTGACATATGCAGTAACATATTGTGTCATTTATACACCTATTATTTTGTCAACATTATTAAGGACAAGTGGTAGAAAATGAATAATTAATCTACTTGTTCATTTACTGTTAATATCTGCTTTCTTTCTCTTTTAACATGTTCTACCTACACTTCTGTTCAAATGTAATAATCATTTATTCTTCTGTTGTTTGGATGCTTTACATTAGTTTTGGATGATACCACAAATGTGTGGTATCAATCCGATAGCAAGTAGTTCCAGGATCATACATTGGTCATATTCAAAGTCCTCATGTGTCCAGGGACATATTTCCTGAGTATATAAACATAATATACATTTAAAATAAGGAAAGATGATGTTGTGATGCCAAAAAATATCGATGTAATCATAATAGTATCGACTAGATACTAGTGTTGTCCCGATACCAATATTTTGGTACCGGTACCAAAATTATTTAAACACTTTTCGGTACTTTTTGATATTTTTTCAATAAAGGGGACCACGAAAAATTGCATTATTGGCTTTATTTTAACAAAAAATCTTAGGGTACATTAAACATGTTTATTATTGCAATTTAGTCCTTAAATAAAATAGTAAACATACTACACTACTTGTCTTTTAGTAGTAAGTAAACAAACAAAGGCTCCTAATTTAGCTGTCAGCAGCTAAATTAGGAGCCTTTGTTTGTTTCCTGAGTATATAAACATGATATACATTTAAAATAAGGAAAGAAGATGTTGTGATGCCAAAAAATATCGACGTAATCATAGTAGTATCGACTAGATACGGTTCTCTACTTGATATCATTTCAGTGGATGTCAAGTGCCAATAGCGTTTGTTTACATTATGACGCCGGTGAGCTACGGTGTGTAGTGAAGCATGGTTGGCTATTCCTCGTCCTGCAGTGATAATGATACTTGTAAGAAACTTACTTTATTTGTCGCCATGGAGACAAGGAGTGGTGATTCAGAAGTAGCTACACCACTGCAGACTGCGGGTGGACTTTAGCTAGCTAGCCATGTCTTAAAGCACCTCTTCCTGAGGGTGTTTTAGTGTTATAACTTTACCTTTATCATCAATTTTTAAGCCAAAATGCGTCCATTCTCCCTTTTCTGTCTACAAACTGTTTCTGCTTGCAAGTACTCCTTGTGTGTGCGCTACCGAGCATGCTCGTCAACCAGCAATGACACGACACGACGTGACGACGACGGGGGTGGGGGTGTTTTTTTTTTTTTTAGAGGCGGTTAAGCCAAGTTAAAACTCTACTCTGCAAAGCGAAAGCCATTTATCAACAACACCCAGAAAGAAAGAAAAAAGTGTCTCAGTTTGAACATTAAATATCTTGTTTTTGCAGTCTATTCAATTGAATATAAGTTGAAAAGGATTTGCAAATCATTGTATTCTGTTTTTATTGACCATTTACACAACATGCCAACTTCACTGGTTTTGGGTTTTGTATATATATTTTGATTTATGGTTGCTTTTTGCGCGACTAATGAGAAGTACACGTTATTATACAACGGCAAACTGCCCTAGTGGCTGTGAAAGGTGTTACAACATGCAAGCTGCAACTGTCCTGATTCTACCATTTTGATGGGAAGAAGAAAAGAAAAAAAGCTCCACTGTGGTTGTTCCCAAACATTCCTGCATTTCTTTCCAGATTTTCTCATCCCATACTGGACCTTTGCCATGGGAACAAGGAGACGCTATTTATTTTGTAGCCGGTTTTAGCTGCACAAGTCATCTTTTAGCTGGCAGGAGACAAAAAAAACAGATGTGAGCTGTTGCTATAAATAGTGCTGGTGGTGTAGTTTTGGAAGGGAGATGTACATGGTAGAAGATCCCCCTACCACCCTCTGTTGGCGTATCAATGGACTGGACTCTCACGGTGTCTAATAATGTAACTAGGCCTGGGCCGATAACAAATATAATCAATATATCATTATTGTCGATAAACGATATTATTGCCATTATCATTTTTTTGAGTCCAAATGAACCATTAATGTAATCATAATACATACTAATAATGCAAGTATACACTTTCAAAGGCAATTAACTTCCATCCATCCATTTTCTACAGCTTGTCCCTTCTTGGGGTCGCGGGGGTGTTGGAGCCTATCTCAGCTGCATACGGGTGGAAGGCGGGGTATACCCGGGACAAGTCACCACTTCATCACAGGGCCAACACAGATAGACAGACAACATTCACACACTAGGGCAGGGGTCGGCAACCCAAAATGTTGAAAGAGCCATATTGGACCAAAAATACAAAAACAAATCTGTCTGGAGCCGCAAAAAAATTAAAAGCCATATTACATACTAGGGATGTCCCGATCCAGGTTTTTGCACTACCGATCCAATACCGATATTGTTTTTGCACTTCCGATCCGATACCGATATTGACCGATACCGATACTGACCGATACTGGCTTATCCGAGCATGTATTAAAGTTTAAAGTTATTTAGCCTACTTAGTTGTCAGAATCATGTTGAAAAGGGTTTTAGTACTCTTGATAACAACTAGCCAGCTGAATTAGGGGAGTTTGAATAATACACAATGGTTGGTAACAAGAAACTGACCTGTTTATTCAAGGATAAACACAAAATAGACAAAATTATACATGACAAACAGAAATGGCATCATTGAACTAGGGCTGGGCGGTATGGCCTTTTTTTAATATTGCGATATTTTAAGGCCATATTGCGATACACGATATATATCTGGATATTTTGCCTTAGCCTTGAATGAACACTTGATGCATATAATCACAGCAGTATGATGATTCTATGTGTCTACATTAAAACATTCTTCTTCATACTGCATTAATATATGCTACTTTTAAACTTTCATGCAGAGAAGGAAATCACAACTAAAAAATCACAATTTTTTTCATACGGTGTTAATGTGGAAATGTTTGCCTCGGCATTTTGATGGTGTGGGCGTGTCGCACCGAATGGAGATAAGCGTCTCGACAGACGTTACAATATTTGAACAATGATGACGAAAACTGTTTTCTCTGTCGTGTCCGTGTGTCGAAAATTGTTATGCGCTTATTTTTTTATTTGATTTTGTGCGTGGCATAGATTTGCCGTGCGCAGAGTACGCGTGAGCAGTGCGCAATTGCACAGGCGCGCACCTTAGAGGGAAGGTTGCTCGCACGGCTGCGCTAGCATCGCCGCTAACGTTAGCCATGCTGCTACCTCTCTGCACCGCGAGGGCGTATACGTATGTGACGTATGACGTGACAGTATGTGACGTATGTAAGAAGGTGCGCTTGTCTGTCTGTGAGAGGGAGACACAGGAAAGAGTGAGAAGAGCCTGTCATGTAATGCCAGCAGCTAAAAGCAACTGGTGAGAATCCACAGACCTGTGGATGTGTTGAAGGTGTGCTGGAAAATGCGGAACGGAAATTAGGGAGCAGCAGAAAAGTGGAATGTATTATTTAAATAGGTGCGTTGGAAAACACGGACCGGAGTTTTTTTAAAAACTTTTTTTAAAACTGCCGATACGCATTTTTTGGCAAATATCGGCGGCCGATCCGATCCAAATATCGGATCGGGACATCCCTATGGCTTATATCTTACTAAAATTATTATTATTATCTATAATTACATTTAAATGGCATTGCATACATGTAAAATTAAATGCTATTTCACATTATTTGACCAGTAGCAGTTACACCCATCTGAACAGGTCAGCCACCTGTTTAAAGCCCGATCACAGTTGAAATCTTGAAATGAAGGGCCTTTAATGGACAAAACATTAACCTGGACAACATTTTAACAGCTGGTTGGCTCAGATTTGATTCTTTTCATTGCATTCACATGCTGCAGTGGACAGTGGACAATTTAGCTTCAGTATTAATGTAGTATCTGAAGCACCGTCTCCACGTGTGTTTATTGACAACAGGGTTATAACCTGGACACGTTAGCTCGTCGGTATGGTAACAGGTGACTGTTACTGCGTGTGTCTGCCCCGGCCCCCGAGTCAAACAGCGGCGGTGTTAATGAAGCAGCGTCAGGCTGCTCACCGTCAGTGAAACGCTCGGTGAAATCGCGGATTAACGTTAAATATATGATGAGCCGCGAGCCATGCAGCTATAACCTATCTCACCTGGTAGAGCACCCGCTGCGGCGACCCAGTTCGATTCGCTTTGCCCCGCGTCAATCCCCCCTCTCCCGTCTCTCTCCAGCTGTCCTTTCAAAATAAATGCATTCAAATCCCGAAAATAAAAATTCAGAAAATCCGAGTCAGTGCAGCCTTCCCGGTAAGGTCTATTCAGGTGTACTGGAGAGGAGGCTACGCCGGATAGTCGAACCTCGGATTCAGGAGGAACAGTGTGGTTTTCGTCCTGGTCGTGGAACTGTGGACCAGCTCTATGCTCTCGGCAGGGTCCTTGAGGGTGCATGGGAGTTTGCCCAACCAGTCTACATGTGCTTTGTGGACTTGGAGAAGGCATTCGACCGTGTACCCCGGGAAGTCCTGTGGGGAGTGCTCGGAGAGTATGGGGTATCGGACTGTCTTATTGTGGCGGTTCGCTCCCTGTATAATCAGTGTGAGAGCTTGGTCCGCATTGCCGGCAGTAAGTCGGACCCGTTTCCAGTAAGGGTTGGTCTCCGCCAGGGCTGCCCTTTGTCACCGATTCTGTTCATAACTTTTATGGACAGAATTTCTAGGCGCAGTCAAGGTATTGAGGGGATCTGGTTTGGTGGCTGCAGGATTAGGTCTCTTCTTTTTGCAGATGATGTGGTCCTGATGGCTTCATCTGGCCAGGATCTTCAGCTCTCACTGGATCGGTTCGCAGCTGAGTGTGAAGCGACTGAGATGAGAATGAGCACCTCCAAGTCCGAGTCCATGGTTCTCGCCCGGAAAAGGGTGGAGTGCCATCTCCGGGTTGGGGAGGAGATCTTGCCCCAAGTGGAGGAGTTCAAGTACCTCGGAGTCTTGTTCACGAGTGAGGGAAGAGTGGATCGTGAGATCGACAGGGGGATTGGTGCGGCGTCTTCAGTAATGCGGACGCTGTATCGATCCGTTGTGGTGAAGAAGGAGCTGAGCATGAAGGCAAACCTCTCGATTTACCGGTCGATCTACGTTCCCATCCTCACCTATGGTCATGAGCTTTGGGTCATGACCGAAAGGACAAGATCACGGGTACAAGCGGCCGAAATGAGTTTCCTCCGCCGGGTGGCGGGGCTCTCCCTTAGAGATAGGGTGAGAAGCTCTGTCATCCGGGGGGAGCTCAAAGTAAAGCCGCTGCTCCTCCACATCGAGAGGAGCCAGATGAGGTGGTTCGGGCATCTGGTCAGGATGCCACCCGAACGCCTCCCTAGGGAGGTGTTTAGGGCACGTCCGACCAGTAGGAGGCCACGGGGAAGACCCAGGACACGTTGGGAAGACTATATATCCCGGCTGGCCTGGGAACGCCTCGGGATCCCCTGGGGGGAGCTGGACGAAGTGGCTGGGGAGAGGGAAGTCTGGGCTTCCCTGCTTAGGCTGCTGCCCCCGCGACCCGACCTCAGATAAGCGGAAGAAGATGGATGGATGGATGGAGTCGATGCTGCACACTGCACAGGTTCGGACCACTTTTGAACTTGATTGCCAAGATGTCTTACCCTCGTATTTTGATCCGGTCGGTTCAGTTTTTTTTTTACTTCGTTGTCGTCGTCGTCTTCTTCTACTTCTTCTGGCCCACCAGGTGAATTAAGTGCTATTGGCGGAGTTACAATGCATAGTAGGCTACCGCCACCTACTGCACCGGAATTGTAACTACAAGCAACATTCACAGACAGAGTCCCATTGCTTTTATGAGTGGTCGAGCGAGTCAAAAGCCGAAAAATCTATTTGTGGCGGACGTAATTCTTTTGTGGCGGGCCGCCACAAATAAATGAATGTGTGGGAAACAGTGGGTTGAATGACGGTCATGTCCAGCGTCTTTCACTGTGAAAAATGACATTTTAATGACAGTTGGAAAAAACTAGTCAAAGTGAGATCATTACACATGTAACAAAGATTGTACAAAAAGTTGAATATAAAAAGTTAAGAGCGTATAAAAGGTTTGACAAATCGTGCATCCTTGATGTTGATTGTCGATAAGTCCACTTTTGTCTCATCCTTCCCGTCTTCTTGTCAAAAGTTGTGCATATTTTCACAGTACAGTAATATTTACCACCAAGTCACGTGACCATTGTGTCACTTTCAGCTCATTGGTTTTTTCCGTTTCCTTCAAACCGAGGCTGTCTCTCAATTGACCTGTGACCATCCTCACTAGTCGCCATCTTGACTATGTAGTGAATTATATTTATATAGCGCTTTTCTCTAGTGATTCAAAGCGCTTTACATAGTGAAACCCAATATAAGTTACATTTAAACCAGTGTGAGTGGCACTGGGAGCAGGTGGGTAGAGTGTCTTGCCCAAGGACACAACGGCAGTGACTAGGATGGTGGAAGCGGGAATCGAACCTGGAACCCTCGAGTTGCTGGCACGGCCACTCTACCAACCGAGCTATGCCGCCCCGTGTAGCGGAAGAGCAGGCAGCAATTCACAATTCAAGAGGAGAGAAGAAGAAGGGAGTAAATATTTCAGCGTGCACGAAGGCAGTTAGAGATTTGGGACAGAACTTCACTCTCAAACATGGCGCCCTCAGGACCTAAGTGCACACCGCACAGTGTACTTGGTGAAGCGCACTGACGTAAGTATTCCATTTGGGACACCGCTGCAGATTCTTGGATGTCTTTTTGAGTCAAGCTAACTGGTAATTTATTGGAAATGAAAGCCAGGAGACAGAAATAAGTGGTCCAAAGAGTGGAATAACCCTCCAAGGCGCCGCGATGAAGCGCTCCAGTGTTCCTTCAGAGTGTTCTCACGCGGGCGTGTCACGAGCGGTTGCTAGAAAGCTGTTGTCAGATGGCGAGGTCGCCCGCCCTCGTTCGGCTGCTCGTGGCGCTCGTCTTGCTGAGCCTGCGTTTGTCCCTCTGACACACCTCGCCGCTGGCGCACGGCATCGCACGTTTCACCCGCGCGCAGTCCTCGCCGCCGGCGTGGCCGAAGCAGGCCATGTCGGCGCCCCTCTGCCAGCCGGGCGAGTAGCAGTCCATCTGGAGCAGGCTCTCCTCGCCCACCGTGGCGCCCATCTTGTGCTGCTCAGCGGCCATGTTGGCGGAGTTTTGCTGGTGAGCCAGGCGGTGGTTGGGGAAAGGGAGGGCCAGGAAGTGCGAGGGGCCAATCACACACTGGCTGAAGTCAGGAGGCGGCGTGGAGGGCGGGGGCGGCGACATGGGAAGTTGCTTGGCGAGCGCAGGGGCCTCGACGTTCTTTGACGAAAACAAGCGTCTGCAAAGAGGAGGCAACAAGTCCATTCTTGTGTTAAATGTTTTTAGTAGGGATGTCCGATAATATCGGGCTGCTGATATTATCGGCCGATAAATGCTTTAAAATGTAATATCGTAAATTATCGTTATTGGTTTCGTTATTATCAGTATCGGTTTTTAGAAGTAAAATGTGTGATGTTTTTAAACGCCGCTGTGTACACGGACGTAGGGAGAGGTACAGAGAGACAATAAACCTTTAAGGCACTTCCTTTACGTGCATGCCATACCAGTCACATAATATCTACCGGCTTTACTCATTACGAATTGATGCAAGACATACTTGTTCAACAGCCATACAGGTCACACTGAGGGTGGCCGTATAAACAACTTTATCACTGTTACAAATATGCGCCACACTGTGAACCCACACCAAACAAGAATGACAAACACATTTCGGGAGAACATCCGCACCGTAACACAACATAAACACAACAGAACAAATACCCAGAATCCCTTGTGGTACTAACTCTTCCGGGACGCTACAATATACACCCCCCCGCTACCCACCTCAACCCCGCCCACCTGAACCTCCTCATGCTCTCTCAGGGAGAGCATGTCCCAAATTCCAAGCTGCTGTTTTGAGGCATGTTAAAAAAAATAATGCACTTTGTGACTTCAATAATAAATATGGCAGTGCCATGTTGGCATTTTTTTGTTGATTTATTTTTGAAAACCTTGTTACATTGTTTAATGCATCCAGCGGGGCATCACAACAAAATTAGGCATAATAATGTGTTCATTCCACGACTGTATATATCGGTATCGGTTGATATCGGAATCGGTAATTAAGAGTTGGACAATATCGGAATATCGGATATCGGCAAAAAAAAGCCATTATCAAACATCTCTATTTGTTTTTTTTAATAATTAAATTACTGCACACATTTTTGGAGAGTTTTAATTTTCAATAATCTGTAAATATAAAATAACAAATTGATTTTTTTTAAAAATCAGCGAATATGCGGGGCTGTGAACGCTGGACCCCGAACTCTATGTAGGTGATGCACTAATGTTTGCCATTAGAAAGTAGAGATGTACACATCTGCAGGTACAAATACACATGTACTGTACATACACAGCGTGTACATTTACCTGCAGCAGTGCCTCCAGGCCAGGTGGTGCAGCTCCAGCACGCTGAGCACCAGCGACACGGCCGACACCACCAACATGAACACGATGAAGACGTTCTTCTCCGTGGGTCGTGACACGTAGCAGTTGACGGGGTGTGGGCAGGGCCACGCCTGAGTGCAAGGACAAACACACACACACACACACGCTTAATGGCTTTAAAAAATTGCGTATTTTCGGGACTATAAAACGCACCCGTATATAAGCCGCACCCACTAAATTTTACCCCAAAAATGTTTCACATATTTAGCCGGTGCGGACTATAAGCGAGTTATTTACACAGAAATATTTTGTAAATGTTCCCAAACCGTGTCTGTAACATGGCAGTAAAACGGCTGGTCAAGCAAAACAGAAGTCATCGTCATGGACCCACTCGCTGTGGAAGCTAGCTCTCCAATCAGCTAAACAGACTCATTTTGGGGAATTTACTGAGGAATTTACAGAACTGAAACAATACAAAAATAATACTACGCGTAGTTAATAATACTGTGGGGGGAGGTGTAGTCGGCGCTGCTTGCAGGAGGAAAAGTCACCGCCGCTGTCCATGGTACTGAGGACGAGCACCATCGGGCAGGGGCGGGGCATGTGCTGACGGCGGGACACAGCTGGCAGGTGATTAGATTTCACAGGTGGTACGTGTCAATCTAATCATCTGTTGTCTTTAACAGTAAGCGGCCGGGAGCAGAGGGGGAGAGAGGTAAAAAGTCACGTACCACCTGTGAAATCTAATCACCTGCCAGCTGTGTCTCGCCGTCAGCACATGCCCCGCCCCTGCCCGATGGTGCTCGTCCTCAGTACCATGGACAGCGGCGGTGACTTTTCCTCCTGCAAGCAGCGCTGACTACACCTCCCCCCACAAATACTAACAAAGACACTCGTAAATGTGTTAGCATCTTAGCCACTGTTAACAACGCTAGCTTGATTTCATTACGTTAGCACGTACAAATATGCATGAAAACACTCCTACAGATATCACAGAGGGGAATAATTGTTTTAGTTATATTGTAAAACTTACAAACGTTGCTTGGAGTGATGAATGAAGAATCCATACGAGTAGGAACCACTTCTGGTTCATGGCATTAAAACAGGAAGTACATTTTCAACACCTGCAGTGAGTGAACCCGTCCAAAAGATGGCGCAATAGCACAAACAATAGCACCCCGTTTCAGTATTTATTGAAAACTATTGAACACAAAACAATATGGCCGTTAGCGAAGAAAAATCCATAAATTATCCGCAGTGTTTTATAAGCCGCGGGGTTCTAAGCGTAGGAGAAAAAAAGTAGCAGCTTATAGTCCGGAATTTACGGCATTTTAAGAATGAAGTCTTTTTTTCTTACCTTGCACACATAGAGAGGATGGAGGAATATTCCATACAGGAAGTACTGCAGACACAGGAATACCACCTGATGGGCCAACAACAACATTCTTATGGGTGAGAGTATTTATATTGTGTAATTATTATTAAATTGCATTTTTAGTTGATCGGTCATAGGGCTGGACAATTATGGCAAAAATAATAATCCTGATTATTTTGATTGATATTGTAATCACGATTAACGACATTCATTACTTTGAAAACATTAGTATTTATTATACTGCCAAAACTCAACTTTAAGTATAGTTGAAAAACACCCCGGATATAAACTAGTAACGAATACACCACAAGAAGTAAAATAATAGTAATAACAGGGCTGCAACTAACAACTAATTTGATAATCGATTAATCTGTCGATTATTACTTACAAACCCTGTTGCCATATGAGTTGGGAAATTGTGTTAGATGTAAATATAAACGGAATACAATGATTTGCAAATCCTTTTCAACCCATATTCAATTGAATGCACTACAAAGACAAGATATTTGATGTTCAAACTCATAAACTTTGTTTTTTTTGCAAATAATTATTAACTTTACAATTTGATGCTAGCAACACGTGACAAAGAAGTTGGGAAAGGTGGCAATAAATACTGATAAAGTTGAGTAATGCTCATCAAACACTTAATTGGAACATCCCACAGGTGAACAGGCAAATTGGGAACAGGTGGGTGCCATGATTGGGTATAAAAGTAGATTCCATGAAATGCTCAGTCATTCACAAACAAGGATGGGGTGAGGGTCACCACTTTGTCAACAAACGCGTGAGCAAATTGTCGAACAGTTTAAGAAAAACCTTTCTTAACCAGCTATTGCAAGGAATTTAGGGATTTCACCATCTACGGTCCGTAATATCATCAAAGGGTTCAGAGTATCTGGAGAAATCACTGCACGTAAGCAGCTAAGCCCGTGACCTTCGATCCCTCAGGCTGTACTGCATCAACAAGCGACATCAGTGTGTAAAGGATATCACCACATGGGCTCAGGAACACTTCAGAAACCCACTGTCAGTAACTACAGTTGGGCGCTACATCTGTAAGTGCAAGTTAAAACTCTCCTATGCAAGGTGAAAACCGTTTATCAACAACACCCACAAACGCCGTCGGCTTCGCTGGGCCTGAGCTCATCTAAGATGGACTGATACAAAGTGGAAAAGTGTTCTGTGGTCTGACGA
Source organism: Nerophis lumbriciformis (assembly GCF_033978685.3). NCBI lineage: Eukaryota > Metazoa > Chordata > Actinopteri > Syngnathiformes > Syngnathidae > Nerophis > Nerophis lumbriciformis. The sequence goes on along the minus strand of NC_084549.2, from coordinate 66,266,563 downwards.
GTCCACATTTCAAATTGTTTTTGGAAACTGTGGACGTCGTGTCCTCCGGACCAAAGAGGAAAAGAACCATCCGGATTGTTATAGGCGCAAAGTTGAAAAGCCAGCATCTGTGATGGTATGGGGGTGTATTAGTGCCCAAGACATGGGTAACTTACACATCTGTGAAGGCACCATTAATGCTGAAAGGTACATACAGGTTTTGGAGCAACATATGTTGCCATCCAAGCAACGTTATCATGGACGCCCCTGCTTATTTCAGCAAGACAATGCCAAGCCACGTGTTACATCATTGTGGCTTCATAGTAAAAGAGTGCGGGTACTAGACTGGCCTGCCTGTAGTCCAGACCTGTCTCCCATTGAAAATGTGTGGCGCATTATGAAGCCTAAAATAGCACAACGGAGACCCCCGGACTGTTGAACAACTTAAGCTGTACATCAAGCAAGAATGGGAAAGAATTCCACCTGAGAAGCTTAAAAAATGTGTCTCCTCAGTTCCCAAACCTTTACTGAGTGTTGTTAAAAGGAAAGGCCATGTAACACAGTGGTGAACATGCCCTTTCCCAACTACTTTGACACGTGTTGCAGCCATGAAATTCTAATTTAATTATTATTTGCAAAAAACAAATAAAGTTTGAGTTTGAACATCAAATATGTTGTCTTTGTAGTGCATTCAATTGAATATGGGTTGAAAAGGATTTGCAAATCATTGTATTCCGTTTATATTTACATCTAACTCAATTTCCCAACTCATATGGAAACGGGGTTTGTAGATTAATCGGTTAATAATCGGATAAAAGAGACAAATTACATTTCTATCCTTTCCAGTATTTTATTGAAAAAAACAGCATACTTATTTTGATTATTGTTTCTCATCTTTTTTTAAATGTTGCAGTTTATAAATAAAGGTTTATAAAAAAAAAAAGCATAGATCCAATGAATCGATGACTAAATTAATCGCCAACTATTTTGATAATCGATTTTAATCGATTAGTTGTTGCAGCCCTAAGTAATAACAATACATTTTAAATAACAATAGCAATATAAAAAACAATGCAATTCAGTTTTTCCTTTTTAATTGTTTTTAATTCCGTATTTTACCTTTCACACTTATTTTACCACCGTAGAGTGCTTTTTGTGTCAAATAACATTTTATAAAATGTTTCTTAAGTACAGTAAATGCAAAAATCCTCACATTTATTGGTGCAACACATTTTTGGACAATTTTAACCAATATCTTAGGTAAAAGCAAAATAATTTTGTAAATGTATCAATAAATGCTTTAAGTACATTATATATGTGTAAGGTACTTTTTGAAACCTTTAGGCCGGATGTTGCGCACCGCGCTATTATTGTGAAGGGGGGAAGTGTGCTGTGCTGTTCTTTTCTCAGCTTGATGAGTAAAGAAAGGACTTCAGACTGTAAAAAAAAAAAAAAGTTGCGACTGCTGTCCTCCTGTTTGTACATGATTGTTACATCCATGATGTCGTTCACAACCACACAAGCAGATGACACGTGTTTTGTGTATGGATTGTTCTAGCTCGCTTTAGCCTTGCAGTTTAGCCGCTGTTTCAAGTATGTGTTTCGGGGATAATTGAGCGTTATTTTCCCAAACAAATCTTCCTTCTCCACACAATTATGTTAACTTCCCTGATATTATGTTGCGTTTGTCAGCGGATTCCGTTTTATTGGCCAATTAATTAATTAAGTCTGCGGTTGCTTCAATGCGGAAATCATATGCCTTACTTTTTTGTTGAGTTTACTGATTATTGATTAATGCTGTCAAATAAAAAGTCAGATCCATAACTTTTAGTGGACATATTATTTTTTTCACTTAGACGCTCACTCATCCGTTTCATCGTGACAAGTAGAGATGTCCGATAAAGGCTTTTTTGCCGATATTCCGGTATTGTCCAACTCTTAATTACCGATTCCGATATCAACCGATACCGATATATACAGTCGTGGAATTAACACATTATTATGCCTAATCTGGTTGTGATGCCCCGCTAGAAGCATTAAACAATGTAACAAGGTTTTCCAAAATAAATCAACTCAAGTTATGGAAAAAAATGCCAACATGGCACTGCCATATTTATTATTGAAGTCACAAAGTGCATTATTTTTTTTAACATGCCTCAAAACAGCAGCTTGGAATTTGGGACATGCTCTCCCAGAGAGAGCATGAGGAGGTTGAGGTGGGTGGGGTTGAGGTGGGTAGCGGGGGGGTGTATATCGTAGCGTCCCGGAAGAGTTAGTACCACAAGGGATTCTGGGTATTTGTTCTGTTGTGTTTATGTTGTGTTACGGTGCGGATGTTCTCCCGAAATGTGTTTGTCATTCTTGTTTGGTGTGGGTTCACAGTGTGGCGCATATTTGTAACAGTGTTAAAGTTGTTTATACGGCCACCCTCAGTGTGACCTGTATGGCTGTTGACCAAGTATGCATTGCATTCACTTGTGTGTGTGAAAAGCCGTAGATATTATGTGGTTGGTCCGGCACGCAAAGGCAGTGCCTTTAAGGTTTATTGGCGCTCTGTACTTCTCCCTACGTCCGTGTACCACTCCGTACAGCGGCGTTTTAAAAAGTCATGCATTTTACTTTTTGAAACCGATACCAATAATTTACGATATTACATTTTAAAGCATTTATCGGCCGATAATATCGACAGCCTGATATTATCGGACATCTCTAGTAACAAGCTCCGAAATTTGCATGCACGTTGTGCGGCGCATTAATCGTTTTTTTCGATTATTATATTCTCATGATGGTGAGAAGCCAAAATCGAAATGAAAATGTTATTTATCCAGCCCTAATCCATCACGAAGTAAAAGAGGGGAAAGGCTGCGTTCACCTCGATGATGCTTCTTATGAGGATACTCAGCACGTAGGTCTGCAGCAGCGCCCCCTTCAGGCGGACCCTCCCTGCTGGCGGCCCTTCGCTCTTCTCCTTCCCTGCGTCCTTTCCTTCTTTGTCCCCTCGTTCCTTGCCTCCTTCGCCCCCTCCCGGGTCGTCGTTGTCCTCCTCGCCCTCGCCATTCTCCCCGCCTTCCTCCTCGCGGCGCCGCCTCTTCTCCTCCCTGCGGACCGTGTGCATGGCGTGGCCCATGTAGACCAGGCTGGGCGTGGACACGAAGACGATCTGGAGCACCTTGGGAGCGCGTAGAAAGACTCATCAGACGACGTAAAACGTCGGAGTTGGGGAGGGGAGAGCGTTCGTACCCAATATCGTATGTGCGCTATGGGGAAGGCTCTGTCGTAGCACACGTTCTCGCAGCCGGGCTGTTCCGTGTCGCAGTTGAAGTCTTCCTGTTCGTCGCCCCAAGACGACTCGGCCGCCGTCCCCAGAACCAGGATGCGGAAAATGAACAGGATGGTCAACCACACCTGGATGACAAGTAAAAGAATGCCAGCGAACGCCAAAAAAACATCTGTTTTTCAGCTGTGGACTATATGGACCGCAGCGGTACCCAATTGTAGCCCAGCAGGCACAAGACATTGAAACGAAATTGACAACTTGTTAAATTAGGTCTTGACGTTGAGCAACTCAAACCTAACGTTGAAACAACATAATTTTGACAACATTGATTCAACGTTTTGATTGATTGATTGATTGAGACTTTTATTAGTAGATTGCACAGTACAGTACATCCATCCATCCATCCATCTTCTTCCGCTTATCCGAGGTCAGGTCGCGGGGGCAGCAGCCTAAGCAGGGAAGCCCAGACTTCCCTCTCCCCAGCCACTTTGTCCAGCTCTTCCTGTGGGACCCCGAGGCGTTCCCAGGCCAGCCGAGAGACATAGTCTTCCCAACGTGTCCTGGGTCATCCCCGCGGCCTCCTACCGGTCGGACGTGCCCTAAACACCTCCCTAGGGAGGCGTTCGGGTGGCATCCTGACCAGATGCCCGAAACACCTCATCTGGCTCCTCTCGATGTGGAGGAGCAGCGGCTTTACTTTGAGCTCCCCCCGGATGGCAGAGCTTCTCACCCTATCTCTAAGCGAGAGCCCCGCCACCCGGCGGAGGAAACTCATTTCGGCCGCTTGTACCCGTGATCTTGTCCTTTCGGTCATAACCCAAAGCTCATGACCATAGGTGAGGATGGGAACGTAGATCGACCGGTAAATTGAGAGCTTTGCTTTCCGGCTCAGCTCCTTCTTCACCACAACGGATCGATACAGCGTCCGCATTACTGAAGACGCCGCACCGATCCGCCTGTCGATCTCACGATCCACTCTTCCCTCACTCGTGAACAAGACTCCGAGGTACTTGAACTCCTCCACTTGGGGCAAGATCTCCTCCCCAACCCGGAGATGGCACTCCACCCCTTTCCGGGCGAGAACCATGGACTCGGACTTGGAGGTGCTGATTCTCATCCCAGTCGCTTCACACTCGGCTGCGAACCGATCCAGTGAGAGCTGAAGATCCTGGCCAGATGAAGCCATCAGGACCACATCATCTGCAAAAAGCAGAGACCTAATCCTGCAGCCACCAAACCAGATCCCCTCAACGCCTTGACTGCGCCTAGAAATTCTGTCCATAAAAGTTATGAACAGAATCGGTGACAAAGGGCAGCCTTGGCGGAGTCCAACCCTTACTGGAAACGTGTCCGACTTACTGCCGGCAATGCGGACCAAGCTCTGGCACTGAGCATACAGGGAGCGGACTGCCACAATCAGACAGTCCGATACCCCATACTCTCTGAGCACTCCCCACAGGACTTCCCGAGGGACACGGTCGAATGCCTTCTCCAAGTCCACAAAGCACATGTAGACTTGTTGGGCAAACTCCCATGCACCCTCAAGGACCCTGCCGAGAGTATAGAGCTGGTCCACAGTTCCACGACCAGGACGAAAACCACACTGTTCCTCCTGAATCCGAGGTTCGACTATCTAGTACAGTACATATTCCGTACAATTGACCACTAAATGGTAACACCCGAATAAGTTTTTCAACTTGTTTAAGTCGGGGTCCACTTAAATTGATTTATGATACAAATATATACTATCAGCATAATACAGTCATCACACAAGATAAACATCAGAGTATATACATTGAATTATTTACATTATTTACAATCCGGGGTGTGGAGAGTCATCAACAATTGCATCATCAGAGAAATGGACATTGGAACAGTGTAGGACTGACTTGGTAGGATATGTACAGCAAGTAGTGGACATAGAGATAGAGATCAGAGAGCATAAGAATAAGAACAAGTATCTACATTTGATTATTTACAATCCTGGGAGGTAGGATGTGAAAGGAAGTTGGTTAGTTTAGGGTTGTAGTTGCCTGGAGGTATTCTTTTAGTGCGGTTTTGAAGGAGGATAGAGATGCACTTTCTTTTACACCTGTTGGGAGTGCATTCCATATTGATGTGGCATAGAAGGAGAAAGAGTTAAGACCTTTGTTAGATCGGAATCTGGGTTTAACGTGGTTTGTGGAGCTCCCCCTGGTGTTGTGGTTATGGCGGTCATTTACGTTCTGGAAGTAGTTTGACATGTACTTCGGTATCAGGGAAGTGTAGCGGATTTTATAGACCAGGCTCAGTGCAAGTTGTTTTACTCTGTCCTCCACCCTGAGCCAGCCCACTTTGGAGAGGTGGGTAGGAGTGAGGTGTGATCTGGGGTGGAGGTCTAGAAGTAATCTGACTAGCTTGTTCTGGGATGTTTGGAGTCTAGATTTGAGGGTTTTGGAGGTTCTAGGGTACCAGGAGGTGCAAGCGTAATCGAAAAAGGGTTGAATGAGAGTTCCCGCTAGAATCTTCATGGTGCTTTTGTTGACCAGAGAGGAGATTCTATAGAGAAATCTTGTTCGTTGGTTGACCTTTTTGATTACCTTGGTTGCCATTTTATCACAGGTTGTTACGTTGAGTTGACTATTGAATTTTGGTCATTTCCCAACCAATATTCTACAACACAAATACAACGTTGAAACAACATGCTTTTAGACGACGTTTAATCAATGTCAGGTTGTGACGTTGATTTGATCATTGAATTTTGGTCATTTCCCAACCAATATTCTACAACACAAATACAACTTTGAAACAACATGCTTTTTAACTACGTTTATTCAATGTAAGGTTCTGACATTGATTTGACCTTTGAAATTTGGTAATTTCCCAACCAATATTCTACAACACAAATACAACGTTGAAACAACATGCTTTTTGATGACGTTTAATCAATGTGAGGTTGTGACGTTGATTTCACCATTGAAATTTGGTCATTGCCCAACCAATATTCTACAACACAAATACAACGTTGAAACAACATACTTTTTGACGTTGTTTAATCAATGTCAGGTTGTGACGTTGATTTGACCATAGAAATTTGGTCATTTCCCAACCAATATTCTACAACACAAATACAACGTTAAAACAACATGCTTTTAGATGACATTTATTCAATGTCAGGTTGTGACGTTGATTTGACCATTGAATTTTGGTCATTTCCCAACCAATATTCTACAACACAAATACCAACATTGAAACAACATGCTTTTTAACTACGTTTATTCAATGTAAGGTTCTGACATTGATTTGACCATTGAAATTTGGTCATTGCCCAACCAATATTCTACAACACAAACACAACGTTGAAACAACATGCTTTTTGACAACGTTTATTCAATGTCAGGTTCTGACATTGATTTGACCATTGAATTTTGGTCGTTTCTCAACCAATATTCTACAACACAAATACAACGTTGAAACAACATGCTTTTTGACAACGTTTATTCAATGTCAGGTTCTGACATTGATTTGACCATTGAATTTTGGTCGTTTCTCAACCAATATTCTACAACACAAATACAACGTTGAAACAACATGCTTTTTAACTACGTTTATTCAATGTAAGGTTCTGACATTGATTTGATCATTGAATTTTGGTAATTTCCCAACCAATATTCTACAACACAAATACAACGTTAAAACAACATGCTTTTAAACGACATTTATTCAATGTCAGGTTGTGACGTTGATTTGACCATTGAATTTTGGTCATTTCCCAACCAATATTCTACAACACAAATACAACGTTAAAACAACATGCTTTTAGACGACATTTATTCAATGTAAGGTTCTGACATTGATTTGACCATTGAAATTTGGTCATTGCCCAACCAATATTCTACAACACAAACACAACGTTGAAACAACATGCTTTTTGACAACGTTTATTCAATGTCAGGTTCTGACATTGATTTGACCATTGAATTTTGGTCGTTTCTCAACCAATATTCTACAACACAAATACAACGTTGAAACAACATGCTTTTTGACAACGTTTATTCAATGTCAGGTTCTGACATTGATTTGACCATTGAATTTTGGTCGTTTCTCAACCAATATTCTACAACACAAATACAACGTTGAAACAACATGCTTTTTAACTACGTTTATTCAATGTAAGGTTCTGACATTGATTTGATCATTGAATTTTGGTAATTTCCCAACCAATATTCTACAACACAAATACAACGTTAAAACAACATGCTTTTAAACGACATTTATTCAATGTCAGGTTGTGACGTTGATTTGACCATTGAATTTTGGTCATTTCCCAACCAATATTCTACAACACAAATACAACGTTAAAACAACATGCTTTTAGACGACATTTATTCAATGTCAGGTTGTGACGTTGATTTGACCATTGAATTTTGGTCATTTCCCAACCAATATTCTACAACACAAATACAACGTTGAAACAACATGCTTTTTGACGACGTTTATTCAATGTCAGGTTGTGACGTTGATTTGACCATTAAAAAATTTGGTCATTGCCCAACCAATATTCTACAACACAAATACAACGTTGAAACAACATACTTTTTGACGTTGTTTAATCAATGTCAGGTTGTGACGTTGATTTGACCATTGAAATTTGGTCATTTCCCAACCAATATTCTACAACACAAATACAACGTTAAAACAACATGCTTTTAGATGACATTTATTCAATGTCAGGTTGTGACGTTGATTTGACCATTGAAATTTGGTCATTTCCCAACCAATATTCTACAACACAAATACAACGTTAAAACAACATGCTTTTAGATGACATTTATTCAATGTCAGGTTGTGACGTTGATTTGACCATTGAATTTTGGTCATTTCCCAACCAATATTCTACAACACAAATACCAACATTGAAACAACATGCTTTTTAACTACGTTTATTCAATGTAAGGTTCTGACATTGATTTGACCATTGAAATTTGGTCATTGCCCAACCAATATTCTACAACACAAACACAACGTTGAAACAACATGCTTTTTGACAACGTTTATTCAATGTCAGGTTCTGACATTGATTTGACCATTGAATTTTGGTCGTTTCTCAACCAATATTCTACAACACAAATACAACGTTGAAACAACATGCTTTTTGACAACGTTTATTCAATGTCAGGTTCTGACATTGATTTGACCATTGAATTTTGGTCGTTTCTCAACCAATATTCTACAACACAAATACAACGTTGAAACAACATGCTTTTTAACTACGTTTATTCAATGTAAGGTTCTGACATTGATTTGATCATTGAATTTTGGTAATTTCCCAACCAATATTCTACAACACAAATACAACGTTAAAACAACATGCTTTTAAACGACATTTATTCAATGTCAGGTTGTGACGTTGATTTGACCATTGAATTTTGGTCATTTCCCAACCAATATTCTACAACACAAATACAACGTTAAAACAACATGCTTTTAGACGACATTTATTCAATGTCAGGTTGTGACGTTGATTTGACCATTGAATTTTGGTCATTTCCCAACCAATATTCTACAACACAAATACAACGTTGAAACAACATGCTTTTTGACGACGTTTATTCAATGTCAGGTTGTGACGTTGATTTGACCATTAAAAAATTTGGTCATTGCCCAACCAATATTCTACAACACAAATACAACGTTGAAACAACATACTTTTTGACGTTGTTTAATCAATGTCAGGTTGTGACGTTGATTTGACCATTAAAAAATTTGGTCATTGCCCAACCAATATTCTACAACACAAATACAACATTGAAACAACATACTTTTTGACGTTGTTTAATCAATGTCAGGTTGTGACGTTGATTTGACCATTGAATTTTGGTCATTTCCCAACCAACAATGTGGATCCAACGTTGGACATCAACGTTGTCCCAATTCACAAATATTACTATTTTGCAGCGTTGTTTAGAAGTCAGTTTTAAAGAACATTTATGTATAATCAGCGTTGTATCAATGTCTTGTGCCTGCTGGGAATACCCTTTTCCACCATTTGTGACAGTAATGACGATATCAAACAAACGGAAGAAGAGTCTTACCATCGCAGGAAAGGTGGATCGCCTCGATGCTGTGCTAAAGGAACTAGCTTTGCTTCAAAATAAAAGCCATGTGTGATGACTTATGTGAGCACTTTTTAGTAAGAAGAAGAACAGACTTGAAGAGTTGGTCGACTTAGAAAGACTGGCAACATAAACGGGTTGCACTTTAATGTATCTCATGAATAATCAAGTAATTTTTGGGATTTTTTCAAAGAGACCGTAGTCAGACCAATGTGGTCTGTAAATGATGCAAGGCAAGACCGCTAATACCACACCACCTTAGCCGGCTCACCCTTTAGAGCACAGCTGTAACTTGCTGCCACTAAACCTGCAGAAAATAGTTCTTTTTCAGGTTTCTCTATGTTTACATTTTCACACATTTTCTTACACTTTATGAAGCATTTCTTAAATATTCCTTCATTTTAAGAGCTTATAATTAGGTGTCCAATGTGATTTTACTAATGTTTGTACATTGTTTGATTGTGTGTGCGTGTTGCTTCATGGTTGAGTCTCTTACCTTGCCAATGGAGGTGGAGTGTTCCTGTACTTCCTCCAGGAAGTTTCCCAGCAGACTCCAGTCAGCCATCAGCTGTCAGTCACAGCGTTCCTCGCCTGTCAGGTGGAGCTGTGGTTTGAACCCCGGTACCAGTCGGCAATGTCAGGTTCTAACTGAAGGAACACAAGTAGAACATCATTTTGTTCTTCAGCATACAACAGGGTTGTCCAAAGTGCGGTGAAGGGGCCATCTTCAGCCCGCATAGCGCTGTTATCAAAAATTATTAATGAGTTTTCTTATTTGAGATAACTCTCATTTGGTTTGTTTACTTCAACACACAGGTGTCAAACTCAAATCTCCCAAATCCTTTTAATATGCCCTGCCACATCTTTCTAAAGTGGCCCGCCACACGATTTAGTGGTCTGTCATATAATTTTATTGTGGCCCGCCACTTCATTTAAACATGGCCTGTCCCATGATTTTAACATGACGCGCCACTGTTTTAATGTTGTCCACTACGTCATTTCAATGTGGCCCGCCACATCATTTTTTGTGGTCTGTCATATCATTCTACATGGTCCGCCACATCATTTAACGTGGTCTAAAGTGGCCTGCCACATAATTTTAGTGGTTTGCCATATCATTTTATTGTGGACCGTACCATAATTTTTATGTAGTGGCACGCCACATCATTTTAACGTGATCTGCCACATCATTTTAATGTGATCTGCCACATCATTTTAATGTGATCCGCCACATCATTTTAACGTGATCTGCCACATCATTTTAATGTGATCTGCCACATCATTTTAATGTGATCTGCCACATCATTTTAACGTGATCTGCCACATCATTTTAATGTGATCTGCCACATCATTTTAATGTAATCTGCCACATCATTTTAATGTGATCTGCCACATCATTTTAACGTGATCCGCCACATCATTTTATTGTAGACCACCACTTCATTTTATAATATAATATAAAATGTCCTGCCACATAAGTTTTTGTGGTCTGCCATATCACTTTATTGTGGTTCACTACTTAATTTTATTGTGATCTGCCATTGTATTTAATGTAGTCCGCCACCTAATTTTATCATGGACCGCCCCATAATTTAAAGTGGCAAGCCACGTAATTCTAATGTGGCCCACCACGTCCTAATTTGTGGCCCGCAAAATAATTTCCCATGTGGCTTTTCCCATAATCTTATGAGATACGCCATATAATTTTTGTGGTCCGTTATATCATTTTATCGTGGCATGCGACTTCATTTTATTGTGGCCCATCCCATAATTTTAATGTTGCACGCCACATTATGTGGCCCACTACATAATTTATGTGGTCCGCCACGTAATTTTATCATGGACCTCCGCTTCATTTTAAAACGACCCGTCCCATAATTTTATTGTGGCACGCCAGATCATTTTATGTGGTCCGTCACAGTATTTTAAAGTAGCCCTTCATGTCGTTTTGATTGGCCTTCCCCGTCCATTTTAATATGTGCTGCTACATCATTCTACGTGGTCCGCCACATAATTTTATGTGGTCCGCCACGCCATTATAAAGTGGCCCTTGCCATCATTTTAATATGCTCCACTACATCATTCTAATGTGGCCTGCCACATAATTTTTTGTGGTCTGCCATATCATTTTATTGTGGCCCGTCCCATAATTTTAAGGTGGTGGCACACCACGTCCTTTGATGTGGTCCGACACATTATTTTAAATTGGCCTGCCACATAATTTTTTGTGGTCTGCCATATCATTTTATTGTGGCCCGTCCCATAATTTTAATGTGGTGGCACACCACGTCATTTGATGTGGTCCGCCACATTATTTTAAAGTGGCCTGCCACATCATTTTTTGTGGTCTGCCATATCATTTTATATTGGCCCGTCCCATAACGTTAACGTGGTGGCACACCACATCATTTTATGTGGTCCGCCACATTATTTTAAAGTGGCCTGCCACATAATTTTTTGTGGTCTGCCATATCATTTTATCGTCGCCTGTCCCATAATTTTAATGTGGTGGCACACCACATCATTTTAATGTGATCCGCCATGTCATTTTATTGGAGACGAACAACTTCATTTTCAAGTGGCCTGTTCCATAATTTAACACGGCCTGCCACATAATTTTTTGTGGTCTGCCATAACATTTTATTGTGGTCCACTACTTTATTTTATTGTGATCTGCCACATTATTTACTGTAGTCTGCCACCTAATTCTATCAAGGACCGCCCCATAATCTAAAGTGGCAAGCCACATAATTCTAATGTGGCCCACCACGTCCTTTTATGTGGTCCACCACATAATTTTTTTGTGGCCCATCACGTCATTTTACATGGTCCGCCACATCATTTAATCTGGTCCGCCCTTTCATTTTATCTTGGACCGCCACTTCATTTGAACTCAGCTCGTCCCATAATTTAAAGTCACTTAATTCTAACGTGGCCCACCACATCATTTTATGTGGTCTTCTACGTTATTTTAAAGTGGCCCTCCACATCATTTTAATATGCACTGCTACATCATTCTAACATGGCCCGCCACATCACTTTATGTGGTCCACCACGTCATTATAAAGTGGCCCTCCACATCATTTTAATATGCTCCACTACATCATTCTAATGCGGCCTGCCACATCACTTTTTGTGGTCTGCCATATCATTTTATCTTGGCCCGCCACTTCATTTCAAGGTGGCCTGTCCCATAATTTAATTGTGGTGGCACGTTACGTCATTTTACTGTGATCTGCCACATCATTGTACTGTACACCATCTCTTAATTTTAAAGTGGCTTGTTACATAATCAAATGTGGCTGCACGCCACATAATTCTAACGTGGTCCACTACGTCGTTTATGTGGCCTGCGAAAAGCTGGAAATCAAAAAGCACTTTCTGGCTAAATGTTTTTGTTCTTGCAATTTTGACAGAAGAATGTTGCACATGCATATGTTCTACATTTTAATATTATCTGATGTTCCTGACGTATTTTTTCATTATTAATAAATAAACACTTAAATATCTGCTTGTCATGTTGACTTATGACTTGAAAACAAGTTATCCATCAGTCTTTAAAAATATAATAATCAGAAAAACAGTTGCCTTTACAAATTGTGTAACAAGGCTATTATTTGTTTATGTTCATCTACAAACCCCGTTTCCATATGAGTTGGGAAATTGTGTTAGATGTAAATATAAACAGAATACAATGATTTGCAAATTCTTTTCAACCCATATTCAGTTGAATGCACTACAAAGACAACATATTTGATGTTCGAACTCATAAACTTTATTTTTTTTTTGCAAATAATTATTAACATAGAATTTCATGGCTGCAACACGTGCCAAAGTAGTTGGGAAAGGGCATGTTCACCACTGTGTTACATGGCCTTTCCTTTTAACAACACTCAGTAAACGTTTGGGAACTGAGGAGACACATTTTTCAAGCTTCTCAGGTGGAATTCTTTCCCATTCTTGCTTGATGTACAGCTTAAGTTGTTCAACAGTCCGGGGGTCTCCGTTGTGGTATTTTAGGCTTCATAATACGCCACACATTTTCAATGGGAGACAGGTCTGGACTACAGGCAGGCCAGTCTAGTACTCGCACTCTTTTACTATGAAGCCACGTTGATGTAACACGTGGCTTGGCATTGTCTTGCTGAAATAAGCAGGGGCGTCCATGGTAACGTTGCTTGGATGGCAACATATGTTGCTCCAAAACCTGTATGTACCTTTCAGCATTAATGGTGCCTTCACAGATGTGTAAGTTACCCATGCCTTGGGCACTAATACACCCCCATACCATCACAGATGCTGGCTTTTACACTTTGCACCTGTAACAATCCGGATGGTTCTTTTCCTCTTTGGTCCGGAGGACACAACGTCCACAGTTTCCAAAAACAATTTGAAATGTGGACTCGTCAGACCACAGAACACTTTTCCACTTTGTATCAGTCCATCTTAGATGAGCTCAGGCCCAGCAAAGCCGACGACGTTTCTGGGTGTTGTTGATAAACGGTTTTCGCCTTGCATAGGAGAGTTTTAACCTGCACTTACAGATGTGTCGCGACCAACTATAGTTACTGACAGTGGGTTTCTGAAGTGTTCCTGAGCCCATGTGGGGATATCCTTTACACACTGATGTCGCTTGTTGATGCAGTACAGCCTGAGGGATCAAAGGTCACGGGCTTATTAGCTGCTTACGTGCAGTGATTTCTCCAGATTCTCTGAACCCTTTGATGATATTACGGACCGTAGATGATGAAATCCCTATATTCCTTGCAATAGCTGGTTGAGAAAGGTTTTTCTTAAACTGTTCAACAATTTGCTCACACATTTGTTGACAAAGTGGTGACCCTCGCCCCATCCTTGTTTGTGAATGACTGAGCATTTCATGGAATATACTTTTATACCCAATCATGGCACCCACCTGTTCCCAATGTGCCTGTTCACCTGTGGGATGTTCCAAATAAGTGTTTGATGAGCATTCCTCAACTTTATCAGTATTTATTGCCACCTTTCCCAACTTCTTTGTCACGTGTTGCTGGCATCAAATTCTAAAGTTAATGATTATTTGCAAATAAAAAAATGTTTATCAGTTTGAACATCAAATATGTTGTCTTTGTAGCATATTCAACTGAATATGGGTTGAAAATGATTTGCAAATCATTGTATTCCGTTTATATTTACATCTAACACAATTTCCCAACTCATATGGAAACGGGGTTTGTAAATAAACACTTAAATATCTGCTTGTCATGTTGACTTATGACTCAAAAACAAGTTATCCATCAGTCTATAAAAATATAATGATCAAACACAGTTGCCTTTACAAATTGTGTAACAAGGCTATTATTTGTTTATGTTCATATATACTCATGTTACATGTGGCCCTCTGAGGACAGCCATAGTTGCGACGCGGCCCTCAAAAAAACCTCTGGTCCAACACAGAGATAAGTTTTGTTCAGATAGTTTATCACATTTTGATCTGCATCGGATTGTTTAGATTCTTGAGTTAATATTATAATATTTTCATTCTTATGCGACCTCGCTAGAAAACTGCACTGTCCTGCCTCTGTTACCGCTCATATTTCCTCCGAAGCTGGAAAATCTCCGGGTTCGTTTTATCCCACTGTGTATCAGTTTGTGCCGAGTCAGCTTTTTAGGTGCTGTGTAAAAGGTTCTGCTGGTGCTGGTTCACATGGAAACTGGACCCCTCATTATGACCCCCCCCTATTTAAAAATGTAATGTTTGTGCCCCCTTCTGACTGGAGATTCACTCTTGTTTCCCACACTGGCCTCCGTCACTCCCCCAGGGAAGCAAAACACACACACACACACACACACACACACACACACACACACACACACACACACACACACACACACACACACATACACACACACACTCAGTCCTTAAACCCTCATTGTGCTCATCCGATTGTATATTTCACTACCGTTTATTTTCAGTCTTTTCCACACCAATTAATAACAAATACACATGTGCTCAACTATTCAGCACATTTTGTATAATTTTTTGTATTTATTTTTAAGCTCAAACCAAATCAGGGATATTCTTTCACAGCGTCTTGATGTCTTGAACGCCCCTCCTTTCCTGTTTTTTGCGATCCCACAGACCCACAACTCATGTGTGTGTGTGTGTGGCCATGTCTTTCATAAGTGCTCCTGGGATACTTAATAACAATATTACTTCCTTGTATAGACTATCGCCTGACCTGTGTGTGTGTGTGTGTGTGTGTGTGTGTGTGTGTGTGTGTGTGTGTGTGTGTGTGTGTGTGTGTGTGTGTGTGTGTGTGTGTGTGCGCAGCGCTGGGCATTGTCCTGTATCCTGCTTCGATGCACACACACACACACACACACACAAACACACACACACACAGACCTGAGAATGTTTTGAAATGTGAATATTTATGAGCAATTACAAACCCCGTTTCCATATGAGTTGGGAAATTGTGTTAGATGTAAATATAAACGGAATACAATGATTTGCAAATCCTTTTCAAGCCATATTCAATTGAATATGCTACAAAGACAACATATTTGATGTTCAAACTGATAAACGTTTTTTTTGGTGCAAATAATCATTAACTTTAGAATTTGATGCCATCAACACGTGACAAAGAAGTTGGGAAAGGTGGCAAGAAATACTGATAAAGTTGAGGAATGCTCATCAAACACTTATTTGGAACATCCCGCAGGTGTGCAGGCTAATTGGGAACAGGTGGGTGCCATGATTGGGTATAAAAGTAGATTCCATGAAATGCTCAGTCATTCACAAACAAGGATGGGGCGAGGGTCACCACTTTGTCCACAAATGCGTGAGCAAATTGTTGAACAGTTTAAGAAAAACCTTTCTCAACCAGCTATTGCAAGGAATTTAGGGATTTCACCATCTACGGTCCGTAATATCATCAAAGGGTTCAGAGAATCTGGAGAAATCACTGCACGTAAGCAGCTAAGCCCGTGACCTTCGATCCTTCAGGCTGTACTGCATCAACAAGCGACATCAGTGTGTAAAGGATATCACCACATAGGCTTAGGAACACTTCAGAAACCCACTGTCAGTAACTACAGTTGGTCGCTACATCTGTAGGTGCAAGTTAAAACTCTCCTATGCAAGGTGAAAACCGTTTATCAACAACACCCAGAAACGCTGTCGGCTTCGCTGGGCCTGAGCTCATCTAAGATGGACTGATACAAAATGGAAAAGTGTTCTGTGGTCTGACGAGTCCACATTTCAAATTGTTTTTGGAAACTGTGGACGTCGTGTCCTCTGGACCAAAGAGGAAAAGAACCATCCGGATTGTTACAGGTGCAAAGTGTAAAAGCCAGCATCTGTGATGGTATGGGGGTGTATTAGTGCACAAGACATGGGTAACTTACACATTTGTGAAGGCACCATTAATGCTGAAAGGTACATACAGGTTTTGGAGCAACATATGTTGCCATCCAAGCAACGTTACCATGGACGCCCCTGCTTATTTCAGCAAGACAATGCCAAGCCACGTGTTACATCAACGTGGCTTCATAGTAAAAGAGTGCGGGTACTAGACTGGCCTGCCTGTACTCCAGACCTGTCTCCCATTGAAAATGTGTGGCGCATTATGAAGCCTAAAATAGCACAACGGAGACCCCCGGACTGTTGAACAACTTAAGCTGTACATCAAGCAAGAATGGGAAAGAATTCCACCTGAGAAGCTTAAAAAATGTGTCTTCTCAGTTCCCAAACGTTTACTGAGTGTTGTTAAAAGGAAAGGCCATGTAACACAGTGGTGAACATGCCCTTTCCCAACTACTTTGGCACGTGTTGCAGCCATGAAATTCTAAGTTAATTATTATTTGCAAAAAACAAAAAAAAGTTTATGAGTTTGAACATCAAATATCTTGTCTTTGTAGTGCATTCAATTGAATGTGGGTTGAAAAGGATTTGCAAATCATTGTATTCCGTTTATATTTACATCTAACACAATTTCCCAACTCATATGGAAACGGGGTTTGTACAAGTGAGAGGTTAAAATTGGCACAGAAGAGTAGAATGTTATTTCCTGTGTGTTTACGTGTCATTCTTTGCTATGGAAGTATTATTGTGGCGACATTTTTTGCAAACATGTATCTCACTAATGTGTGTGTCTGTATATCCATCCCAGTGTGTGTATTCAGATCCGCCTACGTGTGATTTAAGTTGTCCGTGGGTGTAATACAACCAGTGCGTGTGCGTATCTGAGGTGTGCCTGACCACGGAAGACACCAGGCGATTTAAACCACTCACAAAGAATTTACAGCTGAGGTGCGTGAAAGAGAGACGCCAAGACCCGCCTTACGTTGTTTGCGATTGGTTGAAATTGCGTAGTGTCTTCTGTGGTTGGTTCAATGTAGGCTGAGTGGATTTAAGGCTTGGTCTGGGATTGGTTATTTTCAGTCAATTCATCAGAGTTACTCAAACTAATTTGCTTTGGCCCTCAACATAATTTAATGTGCCCTGCCACTTCATTCTAAAGTGTGTGGTCTGTCCCATCATTTTAATATGGCACGCAACTGTTTTAATGTTGTCAACCACATCATTTTAATGTGGCCCGCCACATCATTTTAATGTGGATGGCGACTTCATTTTATTGTGGCCCATCCCATAATGTTAATTTGGCACACCACATCATTTTATGTGGTCCACCACATCATTTGATGTGCTGCACCCTGTCATTTTATCGTGGGACGCAACTTCATTTTTAGACGGCCCGTCCCATAATTTAAAGTGGCACCCCACATAGTTCTAATGTAGCCCACCACACCATTAAAGTGGTCCTCCACGTTATTTTATGTGCTCCGCCACATCATTATAAAGTGGTCCTCTGTCATTTTAAATGAACCCTGGATGCATTAAACAATGTAACAAGGTTTTCCAAAATAAATCAACTCACGTTATGGAAAAAAATGCCAACATGGCACTGCCATATTTATTATTGAAGTCACAAAGTGCATTATTTTTTTTAACATGCCTCAAAACAGCAGCTTGGAATTTGGGACATGCTCTCCCTGAGAGAGCATGAGGAGGTTGAGGTGGGCGGGGTTGGGGGGGGCGGGGTTGAGGTGTGTGTGTGTATGTGTGTGGGGGAGGTTAGGGGGTAGCGGGGGGTGTATATTGTAGCGTCCCGGAAGAGTTAGTGCTGCAAGGGGTTCTGGGTATTTGTTCTGTTGTGTTTATGTTGTGTTACGGTGCGGATGTTCTCCCGAAATGTGTTTGTCATTCGTGTTTGGTGTGGGTTCTGTCATGTCTGTGTGATCATGTTTTGTTTTAGTCATGTTCGGTTTTGTTTTTGGACTTTTTGTGCACTTTTGTTTGTTTTGTCACCAGAGCAACCATTAGTTTTCACCTGTCACGTCACGCACCTGTTTCACGTTTTGAGTCACGCACCTGTTTTCACTAATCATGTCTGTAGTATTTAAGTTCATTGTTTTCATGTTGTCTTTCTGGCGACATCCGGATTCATACCCCTGTCACACTCTGTTTACCTCTGCGCACTTCATAGTCCATGCCAAGTAAGTTTTTGTTTATTAATGCCACAGTTAGTGTTTTTGTTTAATTGTTCACAGTTTCTGCCTATGTGCAAGTTTTGTTTTCAATAGCCTAGTTTTGTACCTCCGCCATTGTGCGCGCTTTTCGTTTGTTCCTTTTTGATATATAGTGTTAAAATAAATCATGTACTCCCCTTCACGCCACATCTGGTCCAAATTTTTTGCACCTCGGGAGAACAAACCACGCCACAGTCCCAGTCGTGACAGGTTCACAGTGTGGCGCATGTTTGTAACAGTGTTAAAGTTGTTTATACGGCCACCTTCAGTGTGACCTGTATGGCTGTTGACCAAGTATGCCTTGCATTCACTTGTGTGTGTGAAAAGCTGTATATATTATGTGACTGGGCCGGTACGCAAAGGCAGTGCCTTTTAAGGTTTATTGGCGCTCTGTACTCTAAATGAAGTCTTTGTTACTTTAATAAGCAACTAATTAATGGTGAATATGTTCCCCATACTAAAGTGTTACCATATTTTTATTTTTTTTAGAGGGGGAAAATTATGAATTTATTTAAAATCGGGATGAATAACGCACACAATTCGGATGTGAATCGATTTTTGTGTCTAATTTCCCCCCCCCCAAACTCTTTGTGTCTTTCTCCTTTAGAGATGTGTAAATGTGTCATAAGTCCCTTTTCTAAAAGACGACAAATATGAATATTATGTGACTTTTGTATATTATTGATTATATTTACAGGCCTGTATCTTGGTTGGCGTTGACTATTGGATGTCTCTCCCCCCCCATTTTATAAATAGACAATAATAATAAAGTCATGTCTTGTTGCGTTACACAAAACTTCTTTGAGGAGTTAAAAATGAACTGCATACCTGCCAACTACTCCGGTTTTCCCGTAATTAGTATGGTTTTCATCAACCTATTCCGGGTTACGGTTGCAGTGATAAAAAATACGGTTTTTCATTTATTAAATTTTTTTTTTTTTTTTAAGTTTTATTCACGAAATCGCGTAACAACAATGACAATCGACACTGCTTCCCGTAACTTCCTATCGAGCCATTCCGAATGCCATGCGCGAGGCTATTTATAGCACCGCTGCCACGCACGAGGCACCAGTTGCCATTGTTTCCAAACGAGCGAACGATCATGGAATCAGCCGGAGAAAAATCGCAAACGAGTCTTAAACCGAAAAGAAAACTGCAGTCATTCCGTGAAGAATATTCAAAAGCCTATCCGGGAATAATTATCCGTTCCAAAAAGGGTGAAAACTACGCGAATTGCACCTTGTGCAGACAAGATTTTTCGATCGGACACGGAGGAATTAGCGAGGGAATGCAATACGGCTTCCACAGGCGAAAACATTTACAATATACTCGCGGAAGAAATAGACTCAAACGAAATTCCTTGGCAGAATTTGCTTTGCTTTGCTGCCGATAATGCTGCAGTGATGATGGGATCTAAAAAGGGTGTTGCAGCTTTCATTATGGAAATGTCTCCTTCGGTAAGTACAGTTCGTAGCATAAAAAAACTCACAAAACATAAAATTTTAAGTAAATCTTTTATTACATAAACAATAAATCAAATAAAAAATAATTTCTGTGTACAGTACATCTTTTTATTTGTGATAACGATAACATGTTCAAAACAAGTAACATATAACTATCATACTATTCTATTACTCTTTATTAATTTGAAAAATGTCGTCATGAAGTTTTATATTTATATTTATTTATATTTCTTTCATAAACCAAAATTTCGACCTGAAGTTTCTTGTTACAATAATGTCTGCAATATCAATAATGACATGTTTTGTCTTGTGTAATTTGAACCAAATACTCTCAAAAATCTTATTCTTTCAAGTTGTTGAAAGTTTCAACATATATGATAGACTAATAGAAAAGTGATGGTTTTAGCAACATTTTAACCTGTCTGAATGCTAATAATCATTTGGACCCTGGCTACTAGGTTTTTCTCATTTCAAAAGTTGGCAGGTATGGAACTGTTATTACTATTTTAGTGCTGGAATTGGGATTAGATTTCACACAGTTCCTTTAATTAATTAAGCATGTCCTCTGCAGAGGACGTGTGTACAGCGCCTGTAAAACTTGTTCAGTGTGTGTGTGTGTGTGTGTGTGTGTGTGTGTGTGTGTGTGTGTGTGTGTGTGTGTGTGTGTGTGTGTGTGTGTGTGTTGCAGACCAACACTGACTACCTGATGAGAGCGATGGTGGTCTATCACAGCCTCAGAGGAAGGTTCTAGCGGCTTGGCAAGGCACCTTTGAGCAAGGCAGGAGCTCGTCAGTGGTTCTCCAGCAGGTGGCGGTGTTGGAAAAGGTGCAGGCGTTCGCCAGGTGTTGGAGGAGGCCAGTCGACGCTTTCTGAATGGGACGCAGCAAAGTGAGTTGTTGGGATGACAACACAGTTAGTGTGTGTGTGACGAGATGAGTGGGTGAGACTTTTTGTACCAGCCTCTCTCTCTCTCTCTCTAACTTTAAGTGTGTGTGTGTGTGTGTGTGTGTGTGTGTGTGTGTGTGTGTGTGTGTGTGTGTGTGTGTGTGTGTGTGTGTGTGTGTGTGTGTGTGTGTGTGTGACACTCTCCCTCCCTCGCTCGCCTAGGGCCATGTCTCTAAAGGAAGCTGTCCCCCTGCCTTGCCGCCTGCTATGCAGCACTTGTGTGTCTGTGTGTGTGTGTGTGTGTGTGTGTGTGTGTGTGTGTGTGTGTGTGTGTGAGTGTGTGTGTGTGAGTGTGTGTGTGTGTGTGTGTGTGTGTGTGTGTGTGTGTGTGTGTGTGTGTGTGTGTGTGGCGTCTGGCATCTAAAGGAAGTCCGATATTGTATTAGGACACAATGGCTATGGGTCGCAGCCCAACATTCCCTCCTTGTCACTCTTTCTTATCTTGACGCCTGTTCCCAAAACCATGTGAAGGTTTTTTATGTGTACATGTGTATTTTGTCGGGTGTGTGTGTGTGAGTGTGTGTGTGTGTGTGTGTGTGTGTAAAATTGGGATGCCATTTTGTGTGAGAGTCCTTCATATCTGCTATCCCCATTGTCGTCATGTCAAGGAAATAAATAGTCAAGCTGCTCATATTTTATGATATGATTTTTTTTTTACTCCTATTCTTCACAATCTGGCGGACATAGGCGAAGGTCAAAGGTCCCGTCAACAAAGCTACCCTTTGCAATTTTCTTCCGATTTTCCAAGTTGTGTAGTGCAGTGTTTTTCAACCTTTTTTGAGCAAAGGCACATTTTCTGCGTTGAAAAAATGCGGAGACACACCACCAGCAGAAATCACTAAAAAACGAAACTCAGTTGACAGTAAAAAGTCGTTGTTGCAATTGTTGGATATGACTTTAAACCATAACCAAGCACGCATCACTATAGCTCTTGTCTCAAAGTAGGTGTACTGTCACCACCTGTCACATCCCGCCCTGACTTATTTGGAGTTTTTTGCTGTTTTCCTGTGTGTAGTGTTTTAGTTCTTGTCGTGCGCTCCTATTTTGGTGGCTTTTCCTGTTTTTTTTTTGTTGGTATTTTCCTGTAGCAGTTTCATGTCTTCCTTTGAGCGATATTTCCCGCATCTACTTTGTTTTAGCAATCAAGAACAGTTGTTTTTATCCTTCTTTGTGGGGACATTGTTGATTGTCATGTCATGTTCGGATGTACATTGCGAACGCTGTCTTTGTTCCGCAGTAAGTCTTTGCTGTCGTCCAGCATTCTGTTTTTGTTTACTTTGTAGCCAGTTCAGTTTTAGTTTCGTTCTGCATAGCCTTCCTTAAGCTTCAATGCCTTTTCTTAGGGGCACTCACCTGTTTGTTTATTTTTGGTTTAAGCATTAGACACCTTTTTACCTTCAAACTGCCTCCCGCTGTTTCCGACATCTACAAAGCAATTAGCAACCGGCTGCCACCTACTGATATGGAAGAGTATTACACGGTTACTGTGCCGATCTCTAGATAGCACCGACACTCAACAACAACACATCATTTGCAGACTATAATTACTGGCTTGCAAAAAATACTTTTTTAACCCAAATAGGTGAATTTAGATCATCTCCCACGGCACACCAGTCTTTCAGTAGACCCATAATAAATTCATAAAAGAAGCAAACTTCATGAATGTTTTTTGTGCTCCAATCACTCTATCACAAAAAAATAAGAGCTGTAGAAATTATTGGAAACTCAAGACAGCCATGACATTATGTTCTTTACAAGTGTATGTAAACTTTTGATCGCGACTGTATGTATATATATATAGAAAAAAAATTAGAATGTATTTTTGTGTTTTTTTATACATTTTTAAAAAGACGTTTTCGGCCATTTTCATGAAACCGTGAGAAGCTTTTCTAACTTGTAGCCTGTTTTATATCATGTATTATAATTATTATACCAAACAATACATTGCGAGAATTGGTTTGAATCAAGAATCATGGTGAATCGAGAATCGATTCCTAGTACCTAGTGTGCGGACGCCCTTTTTGTGTGTTTGCTGGGTCGTTAAAATCTCTGACATCGGTTACAAGTTGTTCTTTGGGTACGATTTAGACTTCCAAGAAGTTGTGGACGAAATAGAGAGTCAGTGGATGATGGTGGGGTGATGACTTTTCATTCATTTGACGGCTCAATTTAGGCTTTTGCTTTTTTTCCCCGCACGGATCTTGTGATTGTGTCGAATGTCTGCTGCTTCACCTCCAGGATGTGTGTGTGTGAGTGTGTGTGTGTGTGTGTGTGTGTGTGTGTGTTTGAATACATTGGACACAGTGGTTACACCATGTGACTTTCAAGGCAAAATGGGGAACATAGCTCAGAGCAGCGTTATGTTTTTGTCTTTTGACAGAAACTTGATTGTGTGGTTGTGAGGGAGTTGTTGTTATTTATGATGTCTGTGTGTGATAGTAGTCAGTCAAACTTTAAATAAAATTTTTTTTAAAAAGGGGAAGTTATCCTTCAGGTCAAACAATCCCCCAACACATGACATTTTCTCTTTGTGGAAAAACGTCAACAAGTCTGCTCACATCAGTCATGTCCGACTTCTGGCAGCAAAAGTCCAAATTAGGCCCAAATAGTTACAAGTAGAGAGGAGCGCCGATACAGTACCAATCGATA
This sequence comes from Nerophis lumbriciformis, assembly GCF_033978685.3. NCBI lineage: Eukaryota > Metazoa > Chordata > Actinopteri > Syngnathiformes > Syngnathidae > Nerophis > Nerophis lumbriciformis. Next base: position 66,242,582 of record NC_084549.2, on the reverse strand, counting down.
CCAGTACTCAGTGGTAACAGTTTATGTCAGGGCCGTGCCAATAAAACGTGACAGACATGCAATCAATAGAAATGAAAAATATGTTCGATAAAACTTGTCCAGGGTGTAAACCGGCTTCCGCCCGAATGCAGCTGAGATAGGCTCCAGCTCCCCCCGCGACCCCGAAAGGGACAAGCGGTAGGAAATGGATGGATGGAAAACGTTTGATTTTCTTCTTGTTGGGAAGAAAGTGGAAGTATGGAAGCAAGGTTGGTTGCATGAACAAAGGCACTCACTCTCTGGTAACCGAGCAACGCAGTAAGTGATCACTGATCAGTGGGCGTGACACGCTAACAGCCAATCAGGTGACAGTATCAACTATCACGATTGGTTGATTATTTGCATGGAGTGGGAAGAGAAAGTAAGTAAATAAGTTACCTGGACAGTTTTTTTGGATTTTTTTTAATGGGACCGTAAATTATGCAAGGCCCACCTTAGATTTCAATGTTTATTTATATAGCCCTAAATCACAAGTGTCTCAAAGGGCTGCACAAGCCACAACGACATCCTCGGTACAAAGCCCACATAAGGGCAAGGAAAAACTCACCCCAGTGGGACGTCGATGTGAATGACTATGAGAAACCTTGGAGAGGACCGCATATGTGGGTAACCCCCCACCCCCCTCTAGGGGAGACCGAATGCAATGGATGTCGAATGGTTCTGACATAATATTGTGAGAGTCCAGTCCATAGTGGATCCAACATAATAGTAAGAGTCCAGTCCATAGTGGGGCCAGCAGGACACCATCCCGAGCGGAGACGGGTCAGCAGCGCAGAGATGTTCCCAGCCGATGCACAGGCGAGCGGTCCACCCCGGGTCCCGACTTTGGACAGCCAGCACTTCATCCATGGCCACCGGACCTGTGCCCCCCCCCCCCCCCTCCACAAGGAATAGGGGAGCAGAGGAGAAAATAAAATAAACGGCAGATCAACTGGTCTGACAGGGGGGCTATTTAAAGTCTAGAGTATACAAATGAGTTTTAAGATGGGACTTAAATGCTTCTACTGAGGTAGCATCTCTAATTGTTACCGGGAGGGCATTCCATAGTACTGGAGCCCGAATAGAAAACGCTCTATAGCCCGCAGACTTTTTTTGGGCTCTGGGAATCACTAATAAGCCGGAGTTCTTTGAACGCAGATTTCTTGCCGGGACATATGGTACAATACAATCGACAAGATAGGACGGAGCTAGACCGTGTAGTATTTTATACGTAAGTAGTAAAACCTTAAAGTCACATCTTAAGTGCACAGGAAGCCAGTGCAGGTGAGCCAGTATAGGCGTAATATGATCAAACTTTCTTGTTCTTGTCAAAAGTCTAGCAGCCGCATTTTGTACCAATTGTAGTCTTTTAATGCTAGACATAGGGAGACCCGAAAATAATACGTTACAGTAGTCGAGACGCATGAATAATGATCTCAGCGTCGCTAGTGGATAAAATAGAACGAATTTTAGCGATATTACGGAGATGAAAGAAGGCCGTTTTAGTAACACTCTTAATGTGTGACTCAAAGGAGAGAGTTGGGTGGAAGATAATACCCAGATTCTTTACTGATTCGCCTTGTGTAATTGTTTGGTTGTCAAATGTTAAGGTGGTATTATTAAATAAATGTCGGTGTTTAGCAGGACCGATAATCAGCATTTCCGTTTTCTTGGCGTTGAGTTGCAAGAAGTTAGCGGACATCCATTGTTTAATTTCATTAAGACACGCCTCCAGCTGACTACAATTTGGCGTGTTGGTCAGCTTTAGGGGCATGTAGAGTTGGGTGTCATCAGCATAACAATGAAAGCTAACACCGTATTTGCGTATGATGTCGCCTAGCGGCAGCATGTAAATACTGAAGAGTGCAGGGCCAAGAACCGAACCCTGAGGAACTCCGCACGTTACCTTAACATAGTCCGAGGTCACATTATTATGGTAGACGCATTGCATCCTGTCAGTAAGATAAGAGTTAAACCACGACAAAGCTAAGTCTGACATACCAATACGTGTTTTGATACGCGCTAATAAAATATTATGATCGACGGTATCGAAAGAATTTGCTCACCCTTTAGAGCACAGCTGTAACTTGCTGCCACTAAACCTGCAGAAAATAGTTCTCAGGTTTCTCTATGTTTACATTTTCAGACTTTGCACTATGTTCTTACTATTTATGAGGCATTTCTTACATATTGCTTGATTTAAGAGCTTAATGTTAAACGTTTAATGGGATTTTGCTATTTTGTTGACATTGTTTGACTGTTTGGCCCTGCGATGAGGTGGCGACTTGTCCAGGGTGTACCCCGCCTTCCGCCCGATTGTAGCTGAGATAGGCTCCAGTGCCCCCCGCGACCCCAAAGGGAATAAGCGGTAGAAAATGGATGGATGGATGTTTGACTGTTTTTCATGCTTGTGTTGACATTTCCTCTCTGCCTTGATAGCTGAGGGATTATAATCAGAGGAAAATACATTTCAAATACAAACATTTTAACATTTCATGTATTTTTTATTTAAAAAATCAATAATTATGCATGTTGACTGGTATGAAACACTTATATTGCGATACCGTTTTCAGCCATATATAATACTTGTGCTGTCCAGTTGTGATATTTAGATTTCTTACACTACAAGTATGAATTAATTTCAGTTTGCCTCAGTGAGTTGCTTTAGTCAAGAAGTAGTCTTTGCCATTAAGTTGAATGTCTTTTGTTGAGTCCTACAAAGTGTTTAGGGATGTATGGCCACATTTTGGTTTTACGACGAACCCGATAGAGAAGAAAACAGGATGTTGGAGTCTCTCGTCGGTCCGATAAATGAGCAGACAGGCATTCATTGCTTTTGGCATAAACCCTCATGTGGGAGCGTCGACATGTCCAAATAAATAAAAACTGCACACTGCGACGTCTGCAGCGAGGAATACGAGTAATAGGCCTCTTGATGAACCATCACCCGGAAAATATCCTGGATGTGAAACCAAACTTGCAACAAATTTGGAGGTGTTGAAATCGCCATGTAAAGTTGCTAATGCTAATCAGTAGCATGTATATGGCATATCCAATGTAAATTAAAGCTGCGAGCAGCGTTGAACGGACACTCGTTCTCCCGTGCCACTAGGCAGGTAGACACATGCCGTCTAACAATAGCATGCTAACAATTAGCCAGAGGTGGGTAGAGTAGCCAGAAATTGTACTCAAGTAAGAGTACTGTTACTTTAGAGATTTATTACTCAAGTAAAAGTAAGGAGTAGTCACCCAAATATTTACTTGAGTAAAAGTAAAAAGTATGTTGTGAAAAAACTACTCAAGTACTGAGTAACTGATGAGTAACATACACACACATATCATATACATATATATATATATATATATATATATATATATATATATATATATATATATATACATACACATACACACATATATATATATATATATACACACACACACATTTATATATATATATATATATACACACATATATATATATATACAGTATATAATTTATATTTATTTATTTTGCCGTTTTTGTTTACATGTTAAAGGTGTTTTAATGAATATACATGCATGTTTAACACATATAGATTCCTTTCTTTCATGTTGACAAGAATATAAGTTGGTGTATTACCTGATTCTGATGACTTGCATTGATTGTAATCAGACAGCAGTGCTTAACATCCACGTTTTCAAATGCAGGAGAAAAAAAGTTCCTCCTTTCTGTCTAATACCACATAAGTGGTTGGTTTTTGGTATCTTATTTGTCCAGCTTCCATATTCGTTTTCACACACTTTACAAGAAATACATTGGCGGCAAATTCCGTAGCTTGCTAGCTTGTTTGCGCTGGCTTTCGGAGACTCTTATTTTGAAAGCGCAGGCGCGATGGAGCGGCACTTTTATTGTGAAGACAGGAACTGTGCAGTCAGTCTTTAGGCTTGTGACGGGATGTACGTTTGAAATAAAAAAGTGTCTTTTTTCCTTCACACTTTTGATTGATTGATTGAAACTTTTATTAGTAGATTGCACAGTACAGTACATATTCCGTACAATTGACCACTAAATGGTAACACCCCAATAAGTTTTTCAACTTGTTTAAGTCAGGTCATGTGACCGCCTGGCTCTGTTTGATTGGTCCAACGTCACCAGTGACTGCATCTGATTGGTGGAACGGAGTCAAACGTCACTAGTGACTGCATTTTATTGGTGGAACAGAGTGAAACGTCACCAGTAACGCAGGCACTTTGAAGGTCTGTCTGACAGACCAAAACAAACAAAGCGTGCATTAACAGATCGATAAAAATTAGTAGGGAGTAGCGAGCTGAATGTAGATAAAAGTAGCGGAGTAAAAGTAGCGTTTCTTCTCTATAAATATACTCAAGTAAAAGTAAAAGTAAGTTGCATTAAAACTACTCTTAGAAGTACAATTTATCCCAAAAGTTACTCAAGTAGATGTAACGGAGTAAATGTAGCGCGTTACTACCCACCTCTGCAATTAGCATGTGTCAAGTACCGAGTCATAAGGTGTGCCGCTGCCAAATTGGCTAACAAAGTTAGCAGGCTAACAGCCAACATGTATCAAGTACCAAGCTATACAGTATGACTGAGTTGTAGAGCTGCAAAATTGGCCTAAAAAGTTAGCAAGTTAATGCTAACATGCTAGCTTGCTAACAGCTAACATGTGTCAAGTACCAAGATATATGAGTCCCGAGTTGTACGGCTGCAAAATTCGGCCTAAAAAGTTAGCAAGCAAATGTTAGCATGCTAGCTTGCTAACAGCTTGCATGTGTCAAGTACCAAGATATATGACTCTGAGTTGTGTAGGTGTGTGTGTGTGTGTGTGTGTGTGTGTGTGTGTGTGTGTGTGTGTGTGTGTGTGTGTGTGTGTGTGTGTGTGTTTGACACCTCTGCTATCACACTAAAGAGTGTGATAAGTGATAACATACTTTCCCATAAAAGATCAGCGCACATGCTTGCAAATATGGCTGGCATCCCTGTTTTATTTTTAGGAGATGCTGGATTGGTGTTGCAGCACACACCAGCAGGGTGGAGCTTATCTAGACAGCGGCGCCTCCTCTGACACAAAGAACACGTGCAAAAAAAACAACAAAAATGTTGTTTCCTATTTGCTTCCTATTATCAGAAACATTTATTCTCAATTCTGAAGTCAAACGTCCTGTTTGTTCTTATTATTTAAAATATTACTCATAAATGTATTTCCCCTTTTTTGTTTGAGAGAAAAACATATATATTAACAAAACATGTTTAAATCCAGTATAAAGTCTGCAAATGACAGAATGAACATACAGTATACTTATCAACAAAAGTGCACAAACATGCAAAACAAAAAAAATAAATAAAGAATAGACACAATTACAAAATTAAAATCTGTTTAAATAAAAAAAATACTATATTTGATGAAGATGATGCAAAACAGGCTTCTTTGAAATGAAATAAAATCAGTTAAAGCCCAACTTACAACAGGGGAGTGCAAAGTGTGGCCTGGGAGACATATTTAGCTCATTAAAAAAAAAAAAGTTAAAAAAAGGAGCAAAAAAGCTCATTTTAAAGATAAAAAAACACACAAAGCTTTGTATGTGTATGTATATATATATATATATATATATATATATATATATATATATGCATATATATATGTGTGTATATATATGTAAATGTATAAGTGTATAAATATACGTATATATACAGTATATACAGTATGTGTGTGTGTGTATAAATGTATATGTGAATGTATATGTGTATATATATTTGTGTGTGTGTATATATATGTATATATACATATATATATGCACACACACACACACATATATATATATACACACATATACATTTACATATAAATATACATATATACACACACACACATAGACTGTATATATATATATATATATATAAAAATGTATACTGTGTATATATATATATATATATATACAGTATACATTTTTTATATATATATGTGTGTGTGTGTGTGTGTGTGTGTGTGTGTGTGTGTGTGTGTGTGTGTGTGTGTGCGTGTGTGTGTGTGTGTATATATATATGTATATTTATATGTAAATGTATATGTGTATATATACATAGAATAGAATGGACTTTATTGTCATTATATTTGCATATAATGAGATTAAGGACTCCAATTTAAGGTGCGGTAGTGGGAACAAATATGTGGTAAAAATAAATTACACAAGAGGTAATAAAGAAAAAAAAACTAAGAATTGAAATAAACAGACTACTATCCAATAAAAATAATAAGCAATCCTGTACAATATACAAAACACTATACAAATACAAAATACTGTACAATATACAGAACAAGACAAGAGTATCGGAGTAATAAATAACAATCAGTGTCGGATGTATTGCACTCGAAGGGTAATATTGCACAGTAGGCTATTAGGGTAGGATATTGTATGGGGTGAATTATTATTATAAGTTAGAGTTCAAGATGGTGACAGCTCTGGGAAATATATATATATATGTGTGTGTGCGTGTGTGTGTGTGTGTGTGTATATATATATATATATATATATATATATATATATATATATATATATATACTGTATATACGTGGCAGCAGGTTGCATCAGCTTTGTGCTCTTTTAATGTATTTTATGTCCTTGTATAAATAAAGTCTATCCTATCTTATACACACATATTAAAGCAGCACTAAGCAACTTTTCAACCGTCATCAAATATTTTCATAACTTTTGGGACGATACATGGACTTCCAACTAGTTGAACGACACCTCTGTCATGGCCTGAGGAGGTCTATATCGCTCTCACTGGCACCTGGCGACTCTGAGGAACCCTGCCACGCCAAAAACTACAAATGTGCTGACTTGCTTTACGGCATACGTCACTTCCCCCTTTGCCCTGTCGTTACAAAGACGGAAGTCGATGAGAACGCCTGTGTGTAATTACTGCTATAATAGCAGAAGCTCCAAAACAACCAAAGAAACGAAAAGTTTTTTTGAGGCAACAAAAAAAAGAAAAAGGGAGGCTACCCGTATAAAAGTACAGTCAAGGATCAACATTTCCCCGGCTTTTGATTGCTGGCAAGGGCTACATTTTCGGATTTTTGACCTTAGTTCTGTTCCTGCTAAACTAGTAAGTGACTTTTGATGCTCAAATCAAAATGCTAATGCTAATGTCAGCTATCGGAAATTTACATGGTAGCAATAAATAGCCACCACACTACTTCCTTCGAAAAAAACCTCTCCCACCGGTATTCGTTGCTTGGGACCTGCATCCACCCCGACACAGCATCATTTTATGTGGGCCGTGAAAGCCTGGAAATAATATATATGCGTCAATAAAGAACATCATCGTTCTTCCTAAATGTTTTTGTTCTCAAAATGTGGACTGAAATATTGCACAGACTGCGTGCGTGCATATCTTTCCAACTTCGATATGTATATTTTCATAGTTTATGGACATTGTGCACGATGCATCGTTCACAAAGAATCGATGGCTGCACCAGAATTAGCTAACAACTCATTTCCATTTCTAGTCCCTAATTTGAATATGACCTGAACATGCAACAATTATTATTTTATA
>NC_084549.2:66127500-66227500 GCF_033978685.3 Nerophis lumbriciformis | reverse complement strand
TAAATAAATAAATAACATAAATAAAGATAAAAAACAGGAGTGTGAAAATAGAACATACATCATGTGAAAATCATAAATCAATCAATAAAAAATAAAAAAGGAAATTGAAAATAGTAAAAAAAAAACAGAATAAAAACAATTTAAAAAAGGAATGTGAAAATAATAAATAAATCAATAAAAAAAAGGAATGTGAAAATAGTAAATAAAAACAATAACATTTTTAAAAAAGGAATGTGAAAATAGGAATGTTGATTATACATCGCTCACTCAAATTATTCCAGGAATGCATCGCACTTTGACCCAGTCGAGAGCGAGCGCTTTAATTGCGTGCACTATTTCAGCCGTGCGTCGCTGCGAGCGTCTACCCAGGTGGGCGGTGCCATAGAGAATGTGCTGACGCGTTAAAAACATCACAAAGATGAGTTACTGCTGTTATGAAGTCATGTTAGACCTCCTGAGGGTGCACTAAATCCCTCCGAGATCCTCACCGGGACAAGACGACGCCTGCAGGAAGGCCTTAGGTCCAGGCTGAGGTCAAAGGGCGTCAGTGTTTGTGTTTTTAACCACAAGTTCACTTCATGTTGAACATGACACTTCTAAATTGATCCTTCAAGTGGAACACCTTGTCACGCACAGCAGGTTGTCAGGTGCGTGAGTGATGATTAAAGATGGCGGCAGCTCCTCTCTAATCTCGTCGGCCCCGCGGCGCTCTTGATGGCGGCGTTGTGCGAAATGCTGACTGCTTGTTCCTCTTTAGTTTGGTGTCTGATCAAACGAGACCGAACCATTAGCCTTTCTTTTTCAATCCCTCCAGGATTTCACAGGATTTTCTTTGAAAATGCCTGAATTTGTTGCGGTTTTTTGTTTTTTTTCCATTTGTAACAGATGTTGCAATATTTTCAGGCTTTTTCCCAAAACAACTTGTGATTTTATGAATTAGTTATTAATGTTTTAAGTGTTTCTTGAACCCTCAACGTCTAAAATCACAGGATTTGGACCAAAAATGTAAACAAAAAAAATACGGTATTGATTTTTTAGAGCACACAGACTGAGACGCGCTGACATAAGCAGGTTTCACTGTATGGAACTGCTAAACTAATACATACAGTCCAGCCTCTCTATTTGCAACCTTTTACATGGCGCCAAAAATTATTTATACTGATTTCAATGCCTTGCATCGTCTATATTAGATATATAACAACGGGCGGGTGCGGGCGGGTGTGGTTTTGATAAAATGTTGGTTCGGGTGGATGGCGGATGGTTGACGACTTTTGTGATGCGGTTGCGGATGAAATAATTGCCTATCCGCGCATCTCTACTGGACACACACTATTCTCCCCTCTCCCCTCAGGCAGGAGACTACGGTCCATCCAGACCCACACCTCCCACCACCTGAACAGTTTTCTCCCCTCGGCCATCAGGCACATGAACAATAACTCCTAACAGTAGCTCCTTTGAATTCCTTCTAAGTCTATAACAAGATCTGATAGCTCAGTTACAGCTCTTGTTATTACCAAATCTGTGTTATATGTGTTTTATGTTGCACCATTGCACCAAGAAAAATTCCTAGTTTGTGAACCCGTTCTCAAACAATGGCAATAAAACGATTCTGATTCAGATATTATTTATAAAGCAAGTTCGAGTATCATTGGCAAATTTCCACATGGCGTGCTGCCCGCCTTGGCACGCATTTATGTGTCCTCTTTTTGGGAATTCAGAATATGGTCAGCCTAGTTTAACCGATCCCTAAGTACAACACGAACCCTAACCTCATTGTTGTCATGCAAACAGCCTATTATGATATGGGTCACGTCAAGGGTGTGTGGGAATCGAACGATGACTTACTTACGGCGTGCGTGTGTGTCCTACACTGACCAGCTGCACGCGGGCTGCACAGGCTCTTTGTCATTGAAAGCAGCAGGCCCCTAGGAGGTCAGAGGTCACCATCTGCAGACCGACACACACTCTATTCAGAGAAATGGAAGGTATGGACACGTTTTTATTCTTTGTGTTTTTCAGGATCACTCGGTTTGTAGCAGAACTTTCTGTGGAGCCGGCCGCGAGTGCGTGTCCGACGACGGAGGCCGGCCCGTGTGTCGCTGTCTGCAGGTAAGACGAGGACCCCCGGGGAAGGCCGAAGTCTAACCGCCGACGAGCCGCGTGTTTCCTGAAATTAACGCCTCGCTCGCCGTGCAGCGGTGTGACGTCTCCGAGCACTGGGTGTGCGCCAGCAATGGCAGGTCCTACAGGAACCACTGTGAGCTGCACCGAGACGCCTGCGTCACCCGCACCAAGATCCACGCCGAGACCAGGGGACGTTGTCCAGGTGCGCAGAACACACACAACACATCGAGATATAATCTCAGGCCTGAAGATTTTTTTTTTTTAAATGTTAAGCATTTTCTACAATGTTAGAGAAATGACTTAATACACTTACTAAACATCTGTCCGAGTTCCAATGTAGTACCTTGTCTGACCTGTGGGAGGCAGCAGTGTGATTGATTGATTGATTGAAACTTTTATTCATACTTGCCAACCTTAAGACCTCTGATTTCGGGAGGTGGGGGCGTGGTTGGGGCAGGGGCGTGGTTAAGAGGGGAGGAGTATATTTACAGCTAGAATTCACCAAGTCAAGTATTTCATATATATATATATATACATATATATATATATATATATATATATATATATATATATATATATATATATATATATATATATATATATAAGAAATACTTGACTTTCAGTGAATTCTAGCTATATATATATTTATTTATTTTATTATATATATATATATATATATATATATATATATATATATATATATATATTAATATAAATAAGAGAAATACTTGAATTTCAGTGTTCATTTATTTACACATATCTAGATATATATATATTTATTTATTTTATTATATATATATATATATATATATATATATATATATATATATATATATATATATATATATAAGAGAAATACTTGAATTTCAGTGTTCATTTATTTACACATATACACACGTAGAAGAAGAAGTTATTCTTCTACGGTAAGCAGCCGCCCCCGTAGAAGAAGAAGCGCGCGGTGCATGCTGGGATATATGACTGCGCGAGGCGTGTCGTTTTGATTTCCATTTGTTTGTTTATGTAAAGACCCCAAAATGGCTCCTATTAAGAGACACGCTTACGACGCAGAGTTTAAACTTAAGACGATCAGTCACGCAGCAGAACACGGGAATAGAGCAGCAGCGACACTGACTCCATTAATGACGACTTCGATGAGACAGAGCCGGGCATGTTGGATACCGTATTCACCCAACTGTTTAATTTGGACACTGAAGAAGAAGTATTCGAAGGATTCGTGGATGAGGAATAACTTCACATGCCATGACATTATATTCTTTACATGTGTATGTAAACTTTTGACCACGACTGTACCATCAAGCTGCTGACTGTCAAAATGCATTAAACACGACTTGATGTAAGTTGCAGGGAATAATTGCATTTGTTAAGCGATGCGATGAAGTGTGTATAAAGAGTTTATTTTACACACACATAACACTCATCTACTCATTGTTGAGTTAAGGGTTGAATTGTCCATCCTTGTTCTATTCTCTGTCACTATTTTTCTAACCATGCTGAACACCCTCTCTGATGATGCATTCTGCTTCGTCTCCTTGTTGTGTGCGCAGTTGTGCACTGCACTCTCTAAAAGCCCTAGATGTTATTGTCACATATGCATGTGCAGTAGATGGCAGTATTGTCCTGTTTAAGAGTGTCACAACATTGCTGTTTACGGCAGACGAACTGCTTTACGGTAGACGAAAACGTGACTGCTGTTGTTGTGTGTTGTTACCGCGCTGGGAGGACGTTAATGAAACTGCCTAACAATAAACCCACATAAGAAATCAAGAACTCGCCCTCCATCATTCTACAGTTACAACGTGATTGGGCAGGCACGCTGTTTATATTGTGGGAAAGCGTACGTGAAAACAGGCTGTCGGCACGTCACTCAGGTCCACATGGAGCTGGAGGGGGCGTGGCCCCCATGCTCCGCCTGAATTTCGGGAGATTTTCAGGAGAAAATTTGTCCGGGGAGGTTTTCGGGAGAGGCGCTGAATTTCGGGAGTCTCCCGGAAAATCCGGGAGGGTTGGCAAGTATGCTTTTATTAGTAGATTGTACAGTACATATTCCGTACAATTGACCACTAAATGGTAACACCCGAATAAGTTTTTCAACTTGTTTAAGTCGGGGTCCACGTTAATTAATTCATGGTAAACGCCGGTGTATCACTGGTATAGGGCCATTATACAATATGAAAATAGGTAAGTATAACAATATAACAATATGAATGAATACAAAAAAATATATTTGTGTAAAATAAACGAGAAGAACTGAAAAATATTGCTAGTATGGATCCAGTATTAAAGTATCCTTGGAGTCGAAACTATTGGTGTTTGGATCAGTCTTTACCTGTTGACTACACTGAAAGGGATTATTGATGAGTAAGCAAATATGGAAGATGTTTCATGGCGGATTGTGGACGTGATGACACACACTCAGCATGTGTGTGTGTGTTGGGATGATGTCGTGTTGTGATGATGTCCGTGTTTCTCTTCCCAGAGAAGCCGGCCAAGACGGACGTGAGTCCAAGTAGGTCAAAGTTGAAACACTCCACATTTGATTGAAGCGTTTTGACACAGCAGCCATTGCTGCCATGTTGTGTTTGCAGTCGTGTGTTTCCTGTCTGATCGCGACTGGCTGAGGGGGCGAGTGATCCAGTGGGTCCAGCAGGAGGTGGGATCTGACGCCTCATCACTTAACCAGCTCACGCAAACTTACTTTCAGGTTGGTTTTTCATTAACATGGCATCAATTACGTGTATGTGCTTTGTGTAACAGGTGTTAAGTGTGTTACATGCTGTGTGTTAAATGTGTTACCGCTGTGTGTATTGTGTGTTACACGTGTTGCAAATTAAGTGTTAAATGTGTTTCAGATATGTGTTAAAGTTGTGTGTTAAATGTGTTACAGGTGTGTTTTTGTGTTGCAGTTGTGTTAAATGTGTTACAGCTGTGTGTATTGTGTGTTTCAGATATATGTAATGTGTGTTACAGTTGTGTGTTAAGTGTGTTACAGATGTTTGTATTGTGTATTACGTGTGTTAAATGTGTTTCAGATATGTATATTGTGTGTTACAGTTGTGTGTTAAATGTGTTTCAGATAAAAAATGTGTTTCAGATATGTGTATTGTGTGTTTCAGTTGTGTGTGTTAAATGTGTTTCAGATAAAAAATGTGTTTCAGATATGTGTATTGTGTGTTACAGTTGTGTGTTAAATGTGTTACAGATGTTTGTATTGTGTTACGTGTGTTAAATGCGTTTCAGATATGTATATTGTGTGTTACACATGTTACAGGTGTGTTACATGTGTTACATATGTGTGTATTGTGTGTTGCAGGTGTGTGTATTGTGTGTTGCAGGTGTGTGTATTGTGTTACAGATGTGTGCATTTTGTGTTACATGTGTTACAAATGTGTGTATTGTGTGTTGCAAGTGTGTGTATTGTGTGTTGCAGTTGTGTGTTAAAATGTGGTACAGATATGTGTATTGTGTGTTACGTGTGTTAAATGTGTTTCAGATAAAAAAATGTGTTTCAGATATGTGTATTGTGTGTTACAGTTGTGTGTTAAATGTGTTTCAGATAAAAAATGTGTTTCAGATATGTGTATTGTGTGTTACAGTTGTGTGTTAAATGTGTTACAGATGTTTGTATTGTGTTACGTGTGTTAAATGCGTTTCAGATATGTATATTGTGTGTTACACATGTTACAGGTGTGTTACATGTGTTACAGATGTGTGTATTGTGTGTTGCAGGTGTGTGTATTGTGTGTTGCAGGTGTGTGTATTGTGTGTTACAGATGTGTGCATTACGTGTTACAAATGTGTGTATTGTGTGTTGCAGGTGTGTGTATTGTGTGTTGCAGGTGTGTGTATTGTGTGTTACAGATGTGTGCATTATGTGTTACATTTGTTACAAATGTGTGTTACTTGTGTTTCAGATATGTGTATTGTCTTACATTTGTTACAGTTGTGTATTAAATGTGTTACATATGTGTGTATTGTGTTACAGATGTATGTTAAACATGTTACAAATGTATATTGAATATTTTACAGATGTGTGTTAAACGTGTCTCATGTGTGTTACAGATGTGTGATACATTATGTGTTACAAATGTATGTTAAACGTGTTACAGATGTGTGTTGAACATCATACAGACATGTGTTAAATGTGTTACAGCTGTGTGTTGAATATCCTACAGACATGTGTTAAATGTGTTACATATGTGTGTTTTACATGTGTTACAGATGTGTGACTTGTGTGTTACATGTGTTACAGATGTACATTAAATGTGTTACATATGTGTGTTGAATATCTTACAAATGTGTTAAACATATTACAGACGTGTGTATCGTGTGTTACATACGTGTGTATTGTGTGTTACAGATGTGTGAATTGTGTGTTACAGACATGTGAATTCCGTGTTCAAAAGTGTGTTACAGATGTGTGTATTGTGTGTTACAGATGCGTGTATTGCGTGTTACAGATCTGTGTATTGTGTGTTACACGTGTTACAGATGTGTGTATTGCGTGTTACAGATCTGTGTATTGTGTGTTACACGTGTTACAGATGTGTGTATTGCGTGTTACAGATGTGTGTGTTGTGTGTTACACGTGTTACAGATGTGTGTATTGCGTGTTACAGATCTGTGTATTGTGTATTGTGTGTTACAGATCTGTGTATTGTGTGTTACACGTGTTACAGATGTGTGTATTGCGTGCTACACGTGTTACAGATGTGTGTGTATTGTGTGTTACAGATCTGTGTATTGTGTGTTACACGTGTTACAGATGTGTGTATTGCATGTTACAGATCTGTATTGTGTGTTACACGTGTTACAGATGTGTGTGTGTTGTGTGTTACAGATGTGTGTATTGTGTGTTACAGATGTGTATATCGTGTGTTACAGATGTGTGTGTTACAGATGTGTGTGTTACAGATGTGTGTATTGTGTGTTACAGATGTACGATAATGGAGATTCTCAGTTGGATTCCAAAGAGTTCTTAAGTTTTCTGCAACATAATGAAACGGCACTGAACCTCAACTCCTCCAACACCTTGGAGACCAACACTCTGCTCCGGTATACGTCATATTAATTGACTAAATAAAAACATTGAAAAGCATTGAATTGTAGCTGACCCCAAAAGGGAATAAGCGGTAGAAAATGGATGGATGGATGGATGAATTTCAAAGTTTCCTTCTGTCAGGTCTTTGTGTGTTGATGCTTTGATCGAGCTGTCAGACGAGAATGCAGATTGGAAACTAAGTCCGACAGAATTTATTAATTGTTTTACTCCGACCTACCATCCACCTGAAAGAAGTAAGTACACTTGTTTCTAATTCTGTCACCCAAAATATTCACTTCAGTGTTTTATTCACTGCACTTTATCATTTATCTGAACATTATTACTATTATTATTACAGAATGTGCTTTGGAGGATGAAGTGTTTGAGGATGGCGCCGAGACTAGGATGGAGTGCAACAAGTGTGTGTGTGCCTGTGGAAACTGGGTGTGCACCGCTCTGACCTGCAACGGTGAGAAGGAACAAAACACTGAAAACCTTTCCAACTACGGTGGCCCACAGGGACAAACGCAAAACAACCTTCAAACCATCCAAACACAAAAACACTTTCACTAGAAAAATGCTTGGCTAACTTCCTGGTTGCATGGCTAACATCCATGGCTGACTTCCTGGTAGCATGCCTAACTTCCTGGTAGCATGGCTAACTTCCTGGTCACATGGCTAACTTCCATGGCTGACTTCCTGGTAGCATGCCTAACTTCCAGGTAGCATGGTTACATTTTTGGTTGCATGGCTAACATCCTGTTAGCATACCTATCTCCCTTGTAGCATGGCTAACTTCCATGGCTAACTTCCTGGTAGCATGGCTAACTTCCTGGTTGTAACGCTAACTTCCTAGTAGCAGGGCTAACTTCCATGGCTGACTTCCTGGTAGTTTAGCTGACTTTCTCGTAGTCTGGCTAACTTCCTGGTAGCATGGCAAACTTCTTGGTTGCAGGGCTAACTTCCTGGTTGCAGGGCTAACTTCCTGGTTGCATGCCTAACTTCCCGGTAGCATGGCTGACTTCCTGGTAGTCTGATAAACTTTCTGGGAGTCTGGCGAACTTTCTGGTAGCATGGCTAACTTCCTGGTAGCATGGCTAACTTCCTGGTGGGAAGACTAACATCCATGGCTGACTTCCTGGTAGTCTGATAAACTTTCTGGGAGTCTGGCGAACTTTCTGGTAGCATGGCTAACTTCCTGGTGGGAAGACTAACATCCATGGCTGACATCCTGGTAGTCTGGTGAACTTCCTGGTAGCATGCCTGACTTCCTGGTAGCATGGCTAACTTCCTGGTAGGATGGCTAACTTCCATGGCTGACTTCCTGGTAGCATGTTTAACTTCCTGGTAGCATAGCTAACTTCCAGGTAGCATGGCTAAATTTTTGGTTGCATGGCTAACATCCTGTTAGCATACCTAACTCCCTTGTAGCATGGCTAACTTTCTGGTAGCATGGCTAACTTCCTGGTTGTAACGGCTAACTTCCTAGTAGCAGGGCTAACTTCAATGGCTGACTTCCTGGTAGTTTAGCTGACTTTCTCGTAGTCTGACTAACTTCCTGGTAGCATGGCAAACTTCCTGGTTGCAGGGATAACTTCCTGGTTGCAGGGTTAACTTCCTGTTTGTATGCCTAACTTCCTGGTAACATGGCTGACTTCCTGGTAGTCTGATAAACTTTCTGGGAGTCTGGCGAACTTCCTGGTAGGATGGCTAACATCCATGGCTGACTTCCTGGTAGTCTGGTGAACTTCCTGGTAGCATGCCTGAGTTCCTGTTAGCATGGCTAACTTCCTAGTAGCATGGCTAACTTCCAGGTAGCATGGATAACTTCCTGGTAGCATGGCTAACTTTGTGGTTGCAACGGCTAACTTCCTAGTAGCAGGGCTAACTTCCATGGCTGACTTCCTGGTAGTCTGGTGAACTTCCTGGTAGCATGCCTGACTTCCTGTTAGCATGGCTAACTTCCTGGTAGGATGGCTTCCATTGCTGACTTCCTGGTAGTCTGGCGAACTTCCTGGTAGTCTGGCGAACTTCCTGGTAGCATGGCTAACTTCCTGGTAGCATGGCTACCTTCCAGGTAGCATAGCTAAATTTCTGGTTGCATGGCTAACATCCAGTTAGCTTGACTAACTTCCATGGCTAACTTCCTGGTAGTCTGGTGAACTTCCTGGTAGCATGCCTGACTTCCTGGGCAAAGTTAACTTCCTGGTAGGATGGCTTCCATTGCTGACTTCCTGGTAGTCTGGCGATCTTCCTGGTAGCATGGCTAACGTCCTGGTAGCATGTCTAACTTCCAGGTAGCATGGCTAAATTTCTGGTTGCATGGCTAACATCCTGTTAGCTTGACTAACTTCCATGGCTAACTTCCTGAATGCAACCGCTAACTTCCTAGTAGCAGGGCTAACATCCATGCTGACTTCCTGGTAGTCTGGTGAACTTCCTGGTAGCATGCCTGACTTCCTAGGCTAGGCTAACTTACTGGTAGGATGGCTAACTTCCATGGCTAACTTCCTGGTAGCATGGCTAACTTCCTGGTTGCAATGGCTAACTTCCTAGTAGCAGGACTAACTTCCATGACTGACTCCCTGGTAGTGTAGCTGATTTCCTCGTAGTCTGACTAACTTCCTGGTAGCATGGCTAACTTCCTGGTTGCAGAGCTAACTTCCTGGTTGCATGCCTATCTTCCTGGTAGCATGGCTGACTTCCTGGTAGTCTGATAAACTTTCTGGGAGTCTGGCGAACTTTCTGGTAGCATGGCTAACTTCCTGGTAGCATGGCTAACTTCCTGGTGGGAAGACTAACATCCATGGCTGACGTCCTGGTAGTCTGGTGAACTTCCTGGTAGCATGCCTGACTTCCTGGTAGCATGGCTAACTTCCTGGTAGGATGGCTAACTTCCATGGCTGACTTCCTGGTAGCATGCTTAACTTCCTGGTAGCATGGCTAACTTCCAGGTAGCATGGCTAAATTTTTGGTTGCATGGCTAACATCCTGTTAGCATACCTAACTCCCTGGTAGCAGGGATAACTTCCATGGCTGACTTCCTGGTAGTTTAGCTGGCTTTCTCGTTGTCTGGCTAACTTCCTGGTAGCATGGCAAACTTCCTGGTTGCAGGGTTAACTTCCTGATTGCATGCCTAACTTCCTGGTAGCATGGCTGACTTCCTGGTAGTCTGGCAAACTTTCTGATAATCTGGCGAACTTTCTGGTAATCTGGTGAACTTCCTGGTAGCATGGCTAACTTCCTGGTAGGATGGCTAACTTCCATGGCTGACTTCCTGGTAGTCTGGCAAACTTCCTGGTAGCATGCCTAACTTCCTGGTAGCATGGCTAACCTCCTAGTAGCATGGCTAAATTTCTGGTTGCATGGCTAACATCCTGTTAGCATACCTAACTCCCTCGTAGTATGGCTAACTTCCATGGCTAACTTCTTGGTAGCAACGGCTAACTTCCTAGTAGCAGGGCTAACTTCCTTGTCTGACTCCCTGGTAGTGTTGCTGACTTCTTTGTAGTCTGGCTATCTTCCTGGTAGCATGGCTAACTTCCCGGTTGCATGCCTAACTTTCTGGTAGCATGGCGACCTTCCATGACTGACTTCCTGATAGTCTGGCGAACTTCCTGGTAGCATGGCTAACTTCCTGGTAGCATGGCTAACTTCCATGGCTGACTTCCTGGTAGTATGGCGAACTTCCTGGTAGCATGCCTAACTTCCTGGTAGCAAGGCTAACTTCCATGGCTAACTTTCTGGTAGCATGATTACATTCCTTCTTTTGTGTTCTGTCAACTTGCAGTGTTTTTCTCATGCTATGTTTATTTGGGTTTGTGTGTGTTTTTTGCATTTACATTATTTTCCTTTGCATGTGTGTTTTATGGTGTTTGTGGGTTTTCGGATCATTTGGACGTTCCTGCTTGTCGTACCTACCAGAGGAGTTTATAGCATTGATTAAAAAAAGACAATGTAGCCTGCAGCAGCACAGCTATTCACCGTTACTGTATCTTTAAGAGTGCAGTCTGCTCTATGAGGGGCCGTTAGGGACATTATTCAGAATTACCTCTTACATACACTACTGAAATGCTCTCACACAAACAACTGAAATCTTTTTCTTTTATACGCACTACTGAAACACTCTTATAAACACTACTGAAATGCTCTTACATACACTACTGAAATGCTCTCACATAAACAACTGACATTTTTTTCTTGTATACACACTACTGAAACACTCTTATAAACACTACTGAAATGCTCTTACATACACTACTGAAATGCTCTTATAAACACTACTGAAACACTCTTATAAACACTACTGAAATGCTCTTACATACACTACTGAAACACTCTTATAAACATTACTGAAACACTCTTATAAACACTACTGAAACGCTCTTATAAACACTACTGAAATACTCTTACATACACTACTGAAACACTCTTAGAAACACTACTGAAACACTCTTATAAACACTACTGAAACACTCTTACATACACTACTGAAACACTCTTATAAACACTACTGAAACACTCTTACATACACTACTGAAACACTCTTATAAACACTACTGAAACACTCTTACATACACTATTGAAACACTCTTATAAACACTACTGAAACACTCTTACATACACTACTTAAACACTCTTATAAACACTACTGAAACACTCTTATAAACACTACTGAAACATTCTTACATACACTACTGAAACACTCTTATAAACACTACTGAAATGTTTTTGTCTCACGCACACACACACACACACACACCTGGAATTATTTTTCACTAGTATGTATAAACGGATTTCACCTGTGTGTGTGTGCTTCTTACACGTGTGTGTGAGAGACAACAATTTCAGTAGTATGTGTGCAAAGATTTCAGTTATGTGTATGAGAGCATCTTACCAGTGTATATGCGAGCATTTTACCAGTGTGTGTAAGAGCATCTTACCAGTGTGTATGAGAGTACTTCAGTTGTCTGTAATCATAAACAAATGTTGGTGTTCTGTTTTGGAGGTATTGAACTTTTACTGTTGCTGTGTTTGTCAGGGGAGCCTCATGTGGACGTGAAGGATGAAGAGGAGGAAGAGGAGGAGGAGATGACGGAGGAAGAATGGAGCAAAAGGGTGGCTGAACTCAGTGCTTCACAGGTCAGTCCTTTTTCTCCACATTTTCTAGCTGTGTCGACCTACTATTTTCTGTGACATTCCAGGGAACTTCCATGAATCTTGAATGAAAGCTGGAATTCTCATTTCCTTGAATGCACCACCAAGTCCAACTAGAAATGTAATACAGTAGCAATAGACTGTGAATAGCTACTATAGACAGGGCTGGCCAAAGTGTGGCCCCGAGGGCCATTTTAACGGTCCACTGCACATTCTAAAAATACTATTTTAAAAAAACGAAACATGAAAAAGTGGAATAAAAGAGCAAAACAGGTGAAATGTAACGAGAAAAAGTTGCAATGTTGACTATCAACACAAAGCTGCCAAGGCTGTTTTTTCTCTAAAACTGTCTGTTCAAAGAATAATAATGAATCAAAATCAATGTTTGGATTTTTTAACCAATACAAGGCTCCAATGTTCCACTTTAAAATGTTTTTTGGGGAAAATATTGCATATATTGTGTGTTTGTCATAAAAAACTATGTTTTTTTGACACAAAGGAAATAAAACATAACAAAAAAATCATGAAAAAAAAACAACAACTTAGAATCGACAGATCTGAAGTTTGTCTGGACTACAGACTTAAGGGCCGAAAGTAAAAAAAATTTAATGTATGAGTTTTTCTTAACACCTTTTGCATCCCCAATCATTTTAGTGGGACTTTTTTTCAACTGTCATTGCTCAAAAAATAATGTTGTTATAAATTATTGTTTTATTTGAGGCATCATAAATGTCCCCTTTGAAAACAATTTTTGAGGGAAATATTGCATATTTTGTGTTTTTGCCATAAAAACAGGGCTTTGACATAAAACATTAAAGAAAACAAAAAATAACTTTCCGTGACGACCCCCTTAAAGTTTTGTAATAAATCAGAAATATCAAGCTACTAAAATGTGCCAAACGTGGATAAGTGTCGAGTGAGCGTTTTGCATTTTTCCCATCATGCATTGCAGGGGATTTAGATGGATGTAATTTAGATTTTTTTTATTGTGTTTGGACGTTTGTCATAATGTCCACAGAATTCAGTGAGCAGGCTGTGTTTTGTGTTGACATTTGTTTGTGTTGGCATTTCTTTGTTGTTGTTTTTTTGCACCATGACTAGGGAAGGTTGTTTGGATTAGCTGTGCTAATATTCCAAAACACTTTCAAGGGTCATTGATCTGATTTACTCACGTCGTCCACAAGATGGCAGCAAATATGTAGCATTCAGAGACTGCCCGGTATTGATTATTAATTTGAAAGCGCAGTGCAAAGCTTTGTTGAACTCATGATGTCTCGCGGGCCAAATTGAAGAGGCTGGTGGGCCGTACAGCCCTGATCTTAAAATTCAAGCGTTGAATGGAAAAAATAATAATAATAATATACAATTTGTGTGTAACTTTTTTATGACTGAAACCCTTCCAAACTTGAGGGGGGGCCCAAAGGTTAAACTAATCTCTATACTCTAATTGGTTTTGAAAGTGAAAAATATCAAAACGGTTCCTGCATGCTTTGATTTTTTTTAGTGGTAAAAGTTGAGCTAAGATATAAATTGCAGCCATATCTATAATTGACATATTAATAAAGCCTGGATGTCACTCATTCCTTCACCCTCCTGACGGTCAACGACTAATGAAACTTTTTAAATTTGACATTTGTTGTTTTGTTTTCTTGCAGGAGAGCTTGGCCATGCAGTCTTAAGGTCACTTTTGAAGCAACCAATCAGAGAGCAGACAAGGAAAATACAGTCAACATAACTGTGCAGGTTTTATTAATCGTCAACACATCACTTTTCTGTGTAATATTCAACTAAAAGATGGTTCACGTCACTTTTAGCAAGGCATCAAGTTGTGTTTATAATTCGTGTTATCGTAATCTGATTGGACGAGAATAATTAGTTAAAAGCATATTTTGACCGCTTAAGGCAGGAGTGTCAAACTCGTAGTCATTGAGGGCCACATCACAGTTATGGCTTTCCTCGGAGGGCCGCTTGTAACAGTAAATCAGGGGTGCACAAACTACGGCCCGTGGGACAAAAGTGTGGCTCACCGGCGTGTTCATTAAGGAAACTAATTTTAATTATCTGACTGTATAACTGGGTGCAACTTTGATGTGGTCTTGTGGACAATGTCAGTAATTCATGGAAATGACCATGAATTGCACTTTGAAACGTACTCAGCACAGAATTTTTATACATGACCCAATCCAAACAACTTCCCCACTCATGGCGCAAATAAACCGACACAAAAAGTCAACACACAACACAACCTGCTCACTGAACTTTGTGGATATTATTAAAAATGTCCAAGCACAACACATAATACAAAATTACACCCGTATAAATTCCTTACAAAGCATGATGGGAAAAATGCAAAACACTCTTGCCACATCCACACTTATCCATGTTTGGCGCCTTTTAGTTGCTTGATATTTCTAAATGATTACAAAACTTTAAGAAGGTTGTTACGGAAGTAAACGAGGTAAGAGTCGCAGTTTCACATACTCTTAATGTCCTATCATATTAATTATATATCCATTATATTAATATAATCCGTATACCGGTATATAAATATGTACACACACATATATATATATGATATATATGTGTATATACTGTGTGTGTATATATATATATATATATATATATATATATATGTGTATATACTGTGTGTATATATAAATATATATATATATATATATATATATATATATATATATACACAGTATATATATATATATATACACAGTGTATATATATATATATATATATATATATATATATATATATATATATATATATATATATATATATATATATATATATATATATGTATTTATTGTTACTTTACATGCAGTCTGCTTTCGGCCAAATTTTTTTCAGCCCAATGCGTCCTCCAAGTCTAAAAGTTTGGACACCTCTGCAGTAAATATTATATACATTTATTTATTTATTATATATATTTATTTACAATGTAAAAAAAATCTATACATTTTACAGTAAATAACTGACATTATGGTGCACTCTTAAGGCCGCTTGTAACAGTAAATGCTATATAAATATATACAATTATCTATTTATTATATATGTTTGTTATGCTCACTGTAAGAAAATCTGTACATTTTTACAGTAAAAAACTGACAAAGTGGTGCACTCTGAAGGACCCTTGTGACAGTATATGATACATGAATGTATACAATTATCCATTAATGATATGAGATGGGCTCCAGCGACCCCAAAAGGGACAAGCGGTAGAAAATGGATGGATGGATGGATATGTTTTTTATGTACACTATTTTAAAAAATCTGTAAATTTTACAGTAAAAAACTGACATTTTGGTGTTTTTTACTGCATCTAAATGGGAAGAAAAAACTGTACCAAAGCTTTTTTTGGCTTTTTCTGACGACATTTTTCTTACCGTAAAAATCATATTTACAGTGTACCATTTGATGGATAACTTGCTTTAAAATCATGGGTCAAGTAGATATTTAATTACTCATTTTTTTGTAACGAAAAATGTTTGGAATGTAAGATAATATATTTGTTGCAATATTTGATCAAACTTTATATGTATAAAATTGCATGCAGCACATGTATTGTCTTCTGTCAAAATGAAAGGTTGAATATGTTTAGTAAAAAGAGAATAATAATAATTTCATTTTTTTGCAGGCTACATAAAATGATTTAGCGGGCCAGAGGCTTTGAGTTTGACACCTGTGACTTAAGGCACCAATTTAAACTTTAGGCTTAAAACATATTCATATTCCAGTGTAAACTGAGGCGCATACTTAATTTGGAACATTTTATACTGAACAGTAGTTTATAGAAAAATGGAAAACTACTTATTTTCTTATTATTCATGACACGCAAGTAAATAAGATAGAAAAGAGAAAGTAAATAGAAGAAGAAGTAATTCATATTATTCATATTCCAGTGTAAATTGACAAGCTTACTTATTTTTTGAAAGATTTTCAAATAAATAATAATTTATGGAAAATAAAAATAAAAATTATTTCCTTATTATTCACGACACGCAAGTAAATGAAATAGAAAAGAGAAAGTAAACAGAAGAAGAAATCATAATTGAGGGACATCAATAAGGCCTCCAGACAGGCTCCTCCCCTCTGTGGGAAAGACACGCCCCTTCGTTGTAATTAGTCAATGCGACCGCGCCGTCCTCCCCCGCAGTCTGGGTGGGTTGGTTGGAGCCGTAGTAGAACGGACCACAGTGGCTGAGTGGAGGGGGCGGAGCTGGGGACAGGTAGGACGTGTAGGCTGGGGGCGGGGCAGCGTACGAGAGGCCAGACAGGTGCCTTCTGGGATTGGGAGCGAAGGAAGACGTCAGGGCGGTCATGTGACCAAACAACGACGCCTCGCCGGCCCACAGGGAGGAGGACAGCGGTCTGCAATCTGCGGAGGAGGAAAGCGTTGACACTAGAAATAGTTGTCACTGTACGACAATTATGTGAGAAAAATGTTTACAAGAACAATATTTAACAGGATTAAAGTCAAATATATTGGTAAAAAATATATATATTTTTTAGAAAAACACAATGTTTTGAAAAAAGTTACTTTACAAGAATTGTTTAGAAATATATATATTTTAAGAAAAAAAATGTTTTAAGAAAAATATGCTATATAACAGGATTAAAGTAAAATATATTGTGAAAACATGTTTGTTTTTTTGAAAAACGCAATATTGTGAAAAAGTTATTTTAAAAGAATTGTGTAGTAATATTTAAGAAATATATATATTTTAAGAAAAAAAAATTCAGAAAAAATATGCCATTTAACAGGATTAAAGTCAAATATATTGTGAAAACATGTTTTTTTTTTATAACACAATGTTGTGAAAAAAAGTTATTTTACAAGAATTGTTTAGAAATATTTAAGAAATATATATATATATTTTAAGAAGTTTATTTTTATTTTTTTAAATTAAATAATTAAAATTCAAATATATTGTGAAAACATGTTTTTTTAAACGCAATGTTGTGAAAAAAAGGAAATGTACAAGGATTGTGTAGAAATATATACATTTTAAGAAAAGTTTTTTTTAAGAAAAAATATGCCATTTAACAGGATTAAAGTCAAATATATTATGAAAACATGTTGGGGGTTTTTAACGTAATGTTGTGAAAATTATTTTACAAGAATTGTGTAGAAATATTTAAGAAGTATATACATCTTAAGAAAAAAGTTGTTTTTAAGAAAAAAATATGCATGTGTTTTTTTTTTTTAGAAAAACACGATATTGTGAGAAAGTTATTTTACAAGAATTGTGTAGAAATATTTAGAAAACATGTATTTTAAGAAAAACGTTTTTTTTAAGTATGACATTTTACATGAATAAAGGCAAATATTAAAAAATTATTTTTTTAGAAGAAAAAAAGCTATTGTAGATAAAGTTGTAATACAATTTTTTAAAAATATTTTCAGAAGATATAATTTTACAAAATTATGTAATTTTACAAGATTAAAGTTAAATGCATTATATAGTAAAGTTGTCATTGTACAACAATTATGAAGTTGTAAAGTTGTAATACAATCTTTTTAGGAATATTCTGAAAATAAATTTTTTTTACAAAACAAAATTATCTAATTTTAGAAGATTATAGACAAATAATTTACAATTTTTGTTGTAATATTGTGAGAAAAAAGTTGTCATTGTACAAGAATTATGTTGCAATATTTTGGGAAAATTGTATCATACCATTTAAAAGGATTACATTCAAAACACAATATTGTGAGAAAAAGTTACTTTATAAATATTTTACAAAAAAGATTTAAAGAAAAATATGTTACTTTACTGGATTAAAGTCAAATACATCGTGCATGAATATATATATATTTTTAGAAAAGTTAGTAATATTGTGAGAAAAAGTTGCCATTGTACAAGAATTATGTCAGAATATAATGATTAAAAAAGTCAAGATTTTACAAGAAAAAATATGCCATTTTCCAGGATTTAAGTTTTTTATTTTAGAAAAACACAGTATGTAAGAAACATTTTTTTTTTTACAATAATTGTGTGGAAATAATTAAAAACATATATTTTTTAAAGTTTTTTTTTTTTTTTAGAAAAATGCAATATTGTGATTAAAAAAAGTTATTATACAAGAATAGTGTAGGAATATTTTAAGAAAAAAGATTTGAAGAAAGAATTACCGGTATGTAATTCTACAAGATTAAAGTCAAATATACATTTTTTTTTACAAAAAAGTGTGAAGTAATGTGTCATTGTACAACAATTATTCGCTGTGGGAATATTTTGTGAAAAAGGTTTACAGAAATTTAAACTAAACTAAAAAACTAAACTAAAAAGTCAACGGCACTTGAATATGGACTACATGAGAAATAGTATTTCTAATGGGATCAGAGATTTATATTTACAGCAACACGAGTAGATTCCCTTGGCCCTAATCTCAGCATTGGAGTGGTCCACCACCATACTTGCCAACCCTCCCGAATTTTCCGGGAGACTCCCGAAATTCAGCGCCTCTCCCGAAAACCTCCCGGGACAAATATTCTCCCGAAAATCTCCCGATTTTCAGCCGGAGCTGGAGGCCACGCCCCCTCCAGTTCCATACGGACCTGAGTGAGGACAGCCTTTTTTCACGACGGGAGGACAACAGGGTGACAAGAACTAAATCATCCAGACTAGAGATAAATTGTATTATTATGTTTATCTTACCTAAAAATAAATATATTTATTAATTAAAAAAAAAAAAAAATATATATATTTTTTTACTATATTTTGCTAAAAACATCAAAATTAATTGTATTTTTTTTTCTGACTCCTTATTACATCCAGCCATAGAATTATACATTAAAATAAACATTTTAAATAATTAATTTTAAATTATCATAATAATTCATTTAAATTGACCATATTTAATTATTAAAATAATTGCTTGTTTATCAACAACTTTAGCATTTTATTCATTACATTTTGAAGCTCTCAGAAGCCAAGTTATGTTATATTCCTTAATATTTATTTAGGCAAATTTGAAGTATCAATTATCCAAACACTGTTTTGTTTGCATATTTTCAGGATATATATATATATATATATATATATATATATATATATATATATATATATATATATATATATATATATGAAATACTTGACTTGGTGAATTCTAGCTGTCAATATACTCCTCCTCTCTTAACCACGCCCCCAACCACGCCCCGCCCCCAACCCCCCACCTCCCGAAATCGGAGGTCTCAAGGTTGGCAAGTATGTCCACCACATTCTGAAGTAATGGTTGCGTTTACAAAAGAAAGGTGGCTAATTGTCGGTCGTTTAGTGGTACATTTTAAACTAACAGCCTTTTGGCTGCCTTCTGGGAATTGCAGGGGGTTAGAAAACCCTGGGCGTTCACTTAAAGGACGTGGTGTCGGATAAGTGAGGGCGGGCTATTACTCCGCCTCCTACCTGAAAATGCATCGCCGCACCTGGACGACCTAAAAGCTCCCGCCTCTTTCTGACGCTGCCCTGAGGAAGAGAAAACGGGAAGCGTGAGCTCGACAAACAACTCGGCTGGTTGTTTTTCTCCGGCGTCTACCCACGTCTGGGCAGCCGCGGGCCGTCCACGGTCACCTTGATGG
Source organism: Nerophis lumbriciformis (assembly GCF_033978685.3). NCBI lineage: Eukaryota > Metazoa > Chordata > Actinopteri > Syngnathiformes > Syngnathidae > Nerophis > Nerophis lumbriciformis. The sequence continues at coordinate 66,207,569 of NC_084549.2, read as the reverse complement.
CCCGGTGCAGCGTGGCCACCTGAGGGGGCGTGGTCAGCACGTTGACGCTGATGGTGAAGCTCTTGCCTGAGGAGAAAGTACAGGACACTATCAGGCAGTGCTTCTCAAATGGTGGATTTAAGCAGGGCGGGAAGGACTTCCAGGAATGGCGTCATTTTTTCATTCTTGAACGATACACAAGCCTCCAGCTAGGTGGCAGCACTGATCCACTGGCTCAACCAGGAAATATCAGCAAGTTTTTTTTTTAAATACAATTGAAAACCTGATGTTTATTTGTTTATTTATTTATTCATTTATTCGTACAAACCACTCTTAGAGTTGCTGGCACCAGCACCTAATTGCCAAAAAAGTGGTTTGTACAGATAAAGCCATCAATATTTACTGTAAATGAATATTAGGTTCTCAATCGTATATCAATTTAGGGGGGCGTGAAAAAAATGTTTGTCCCCAAGGGGTTGTATGAAAAAAATAATTGAAAAGCACTGCATAGTTTTCTTGTGTATTTGTGCACGACTAAAAGTAGACAAAAGTATTGGGACACTTAGGACTACCACTGGACAAAAGTATTGGGACACTTACACTGGACAAAAGTAGTGGGACACTTACACTGGACAAAATTATTGGGACACTTAGGACTAAAACTGGACAAAAGTATTGGAACACTTAGGACTAAAACTTGACAAAAGTATTGGGACACTTACACTGGACAAAATTATTGGGACACTTAGGACTAAAACTGGACTAAAGTTTTGGGACACTTAGGACTAAAACTTGACAAAAGTATTGGGACACTTACACTGGACAAAAGTATTGGGACACTTAGGACTACAACTGGACAAAAGTATTGGGACACTTAGGACTAAAACTGGACAAAAGTATTGGGACACTTACACTGGACAAAATTATAGGGACACTTAGGACTAAAACTGGACAAAAGTTTTGGGACACTTAGGATTAAAACTGGACAAATGTATTGGGACACTTAGGACTAAAACTTGACAAAAGTATTGGGCCACTTGGGACTAAAACTTGACAAAAGTATTGGGACACTTACACTGGACAAAAGTATTGGGACATTTAGGACTACAACTGGACAAAAGTATTGGGACACTTAGGACTAAAACTGGGCAAAAGTTTTGGGACACTTAGGATTAAAACTTGACAAAAGTATTGGGACACTTAGGACTAAAACTTGACATAAGTATTGGGAAACTTCGGACTACCACGGGACAAAAGTATTGGGACACTTAGGACTAAAACTGGACAAAAGTATTGGGACACTCGGGACTAACACTTGAAAAAAGTTTTGGGACACTTAGGACAAAAACTGGACAAAAGTATTGGGACACTTAGGACTAAAACTGGACAAAAGTATTGGGACACTTCGGACTACCACTAGACAAAAGTATTGGGACACTTAGGACTAAAACTTGACATAAGTATTGGGAAACTTCGGACTACCACGGGACAAAAGTATTGGGACACTTAGGACTAAAACTGGACAAAAGTATTGGGACACTCGGGACTAACACTTGAAAAAAGTTTTGGGACACTTAGGACAAAAACTGCACAAAAGTATTGGGACACTTAGGACTAAAACTGGACAAAAGTATTGGGACACTTCGGACTACCACTAGACAAAAGTATTGGGACACTTAGGACTAAAACTGGACAAAAGTATTGGGACACTTAGGACTACTACTGGACAAAAGTATTGGGACACCTACACTGGACAAAAGTATTGGGACACTTAGGACTAAAACTGGACAAAAGTATTGGGACACTTCGGACTAAAACTTGACAAAAGTATTGGGCCACTTGGGACTAAAACTTGACAAAAGTATTGGGACACTTAGGACTACCACTGGACAAAAGTATTGGGACGCTTACACTGGACAAAAGTATTGGGACACTTAGGACTAAAACTGGACAAAAGTTTTGGGACACTTAGGACTAAAACTGGACAAAAGTATTGGGACACTTAGGATTAAAACTTGACATAAGTATTGGGAAACTTCGGACTACCACGGGACAAAAGTATTGGGACACTTAGGACTAAAACTGGACAAAAGTATTGGGACACTTGGGACGTAAACTGGACAAAAGTATTGGGACACTTGGGACTAACACTTGACAAAAGTATTGGGACACTTAGGACGAAAACTGGACAAAAGTATTGGGGCACTTAGGACTAAAACTGGACAAAAGTATTGGGACACTTCGGACTACCACTGGACAAAAGTATTGGGACGCTTACACTGGACAAAAGTATTGGGACACTTAGGACTACAACTGGACAAAAGTATTGGGACACTTAGGACTAAAACTGGACAAAAGTTTTGGGACACTTAGGACTAAAACTGGACAAAAGTATTGGGACACTTAGGACTAAAACTTGACAAAAGTATTGGGCCACTTGGGACTAAAACTTGACAAAAGTATTGGGACACTTAGGACTACCACTGGACAAAAGTATTGGGACGCTTACACTGGACAAAAGTATTGGGACACTTGAGACTAAAACTGGACAAAAGTATTGGGACACTTAGGATGAAAACTTGACAAAAGTATTGGGACACTTAGGACTAAAACTTGACATAAGTATTGGAAAACTTCGGACTACTACGGGACAAAAGTATTGGGACACTTAGGACTAAAACTGGACAAAAGTATTGGGACACTTTGGACTACCACTGGACAAAAGTATTGAGACGCTTACACTGGACAAAAGTATTGGGACACTTAGGACTAAAACTGGACAAAAGTTTTGGGACACTTAGGACTAAAACTGGACAAAAGTATTGGGACACTTAGAATTAAAACTTGACAAAAGTATTGGGACACTTAGGACTAAAACTTGACATAAGTATTGGGAAACTTCGGACTACCACGGGACAAAAGTATTGGGACACTTAGGACTAAAACTGGACAAAAGTATTGGGACACTTGGTACGTAAACTAGACAAAAGTATTGGGACACTCGGGACTAACACTTGACAAAAGTATTGGGACACTTAGGACGAAAACTGGACAAAAGTATTGGGACACTTAGGACTAAAACTGGACAAAGGTATTGGGACACTTCGGACTACCACTAGACAAAAGTATTGGGACACTTAGGACTAAAACTGGACAAAACTATTGGGACACTTAGGACTAAAACTGGACAAAACTATTGGGAAACTTAGGACTACCACTGGAAAAAAGTATTGGGACACCTACACTGGACAAAAGTATTGGGACACTTAGGACTACAACTTGACAAAAGTATTGGGACACTTAGGACTAGCACCTGCCAAATATGCGGGCCCGACCAACGCTGCTTGCAGTTTTTGTGTCTGTGTACTTTTAAAGTTATTTTTTTAAATGTGCACTTGTACTTAAGTGTGTTTAAGTCCTGCCAGGGCCAAAATTTATGTTGCATAATTTAGGTTTCGGATTCAAATAAATATTTAGTTAAAAAAAAAGATTTAAAGTTAGGTTTAGGTGGAACTTCACTTTTTGGGGAATTTTGGCCTATCATTCACAATCCTTATGTGAGACATATGTTTTTCTTTGTTTTATGCATTCTAAGTCGTAAAATATGGCAACTAAGAGGTGGCTAACACTGCAGATAACAAGTTAGAGTGTCCGCCCTGAGATCGGTAGGTCGTGAGTTCAAACCCCGGCCGAGTCATACCAAAGACTATAAAAATGGGACCTCATACCTCCCTGCTTGGCACTCAGCATCAAGGGTTGGAATTGGGGGTTAAATCACCAAAAATGATTCCCGAGCGCGGCCACCACTGCTGCTCACTGCTCCCCTCACCTCCCAGGGGGTGATCAAGGGTGATGGGTCACATGCAGAGAATAATTTCGCCACACTTAGTGTGTGTGTGACAATCATGGGTACTTTAACTTTAACTTTAACTATTCCATCCATAAAACCCTCTAATTTAATATAAACATCCCAGTCTTTGTAAGTTAAGTTAAAGTGCCAATGATTGTCACACACACACACTAGGTGTGGCAAAATTATTCTCTGCATTTGACCCATCACCCTTAATCACCCCCTGGGAGGTGAGGGGAGCAGTGAGCAGCAGCGGTGTCCGCGCCTGGGAATCATTTTGGTGATTCAACCCCCAATTCCAACCCTTAATGCTGAGTGCCAAGCAGGGAGGCAATGGGTCCCATTTTTATAGTCTTTGGTATGACTCGGCTGGGGTTTGAACTCACAACCTGCCGATCTCAGGGCGGACACTCTAACCACTATCCCAGTGAGAGCAGAAATCGTACAGTAAGTAATTGTTTGATTATATTAATATGTTGTATATCTTGTTTAGCACTTAGCAATACTGCTACTTGCTGGATCTACTTATCACACAGCTTCTAAACTTTGTAGATCATCCTCCTTATATTCAATTCAGAATCGACTCTTGATTCAGTAGCGGGGGATGTATATTGTAGCGTCCCGGAACAGTTAGTGCTGCAAGGGGTTCTGGGTATTTGTTCTGTTGTGTTTGTATTTGTGTTACGGTGCGGATGTTCTCCCGAAATGTGTTTGTCATTCTTGTTTGGTGTGGGTTCACAGTGTGGCGCATATTTGTAACGGTGTTAAAGTTGTTTGTTTGGCCACCCTCAGTGTGACCTGTATGGCTGTTGACCAAGTATGAATTGCATTCACTTGTGTGTGTGAAAAGCCGTAGATATTATGTGACTGGGCCGGCACGCAAAGGAAGTGCCTTTAAGGTTTATTGGCGCTCTGTACTTCTCCCTACGTCCGTGTACACAGCGGCGTTTTAAAAAGTCACACATTTTACTTTTTGAAACCGATCCTAATCGTTACAAATAAAAATTGCTGTCAATTCCAAAATCTATTTTTTAACACTCCTAGAGGGCAATCATCTTGAAAAATTTGCAGGAAATGTATGATTTATTTCATTCTTGCCTTAGATTTTTTATTTATTTGACTTGTACGTCACGTGAGCGCGTTATAAAGCACTCTCTTGATTCCCACCTCTGCCGCTGCGGCCGATGAAGCGCAGGTCGTTGAAGTGAGCGCGTCCCTGCTTCATGGTGGCGGTGGCGTTACGCAGCTCGGCGCTGCTGTTGTCCTCGTTGCCGGCCATCACGGTGACCGGCACGCCATCCGGAACGTCCCCGCTCAGGGCCAGCACCTGGTCGGATGGAGAAGGACTTGGATGGGTATTGACAAACTACAACAGCAGGCTCTTGAAAGCAGGCACGTGCTCACGGTGAAGGCCCTGGGCAGGGTCTTGTTGCACCGCCAGTGGTGAGGAAGGCTGCTGCACAAGAAGTTGGGGCTGTCCGTCTGCACGAAGCCTCTAGGGGACGCTGTGCTGCGCTCGCAGAGGGTCCACACCTCAGCTTTCTCCGGGTGAGCGTTTGAGGACGATGGAGCAGACCGACGCTTCATTGGAGCACCTTAAGGACAGACAGGACATTTGACTTACCTTTCTTCTCCTAATTCAGCAGTGTTTCTTAACCATAGGCTCAAAATATCTGTTTCTCAATAGTGGTCGGTATGGGATGCAGTGTTACTCTTTTCCACCACTTGTGGCAGTAATGACATCACAGAGAAGTTCCTTAAGGGCAAAAATTATGACTAAAGTGGTGAAGCTGAATTTTTATTTTCACTTCAATTTTATTGACTCTTTAAAAACAATTTTATTTTGTTAAAATGTATTTATTTTAACACTGTGTAATTGGTTTTTTTGGGTTTTGTTTTTGTTTTTGTTTTTTTCTCATTCACACTCATTCACACTAAAGGGTTGTTTCTTTCTGTTATTAATATTCTGGTTCCTACAATATAGAACAATACAGTCTGCAAGGGATACAGTCCGTGAAGCACACATGATTGTGTGAAAAATAAAATAAAAATAAATAAATAAATAACATTAAATAAAAAAAATAAAAATAAAAATAAAATAAAAAATATATATAAGGCCCCTTCTTTGGCTATTTTTAAGACCCTTCTTAAAACCCATTTTTATTCACTGGCTTTTAACCCAGCATGAGACTTTGAACTGTTTTTAGCTTTTAACTTTTTGAACTGTTTTTAACTTTTAAACTGTTTGTATCTAACAAACTGTTCTTAGGGTAATTTATATTTGCTTTTTAATTGTGTATTTTTATTTCTGTTTTAAATGTTATTTTTTTAGTCTGTCCTTTGCCTCTATTTCTTTGTGGTGTACAGCCCTTTGTTTTTCAACTGTGCTTGTCTTTAAAGGGCTTTATAAATAAAGTTGGTATGGTATATATATATATATATATATATATATATATATATATATATATATATATATATATATCCATCCTACCATCCATTTTCTACCGCTTGTCCATCCATCCATTTTCTACCGCTTGTCCCGTTCAGGGTCGCGGGGGGTGCCAGAGCCAAATCAGCTGCACAGGGGCGGTAGGCGGGGTATATATATATATATATATTTTTATTTTTATTTTATTTTTTATTTTACTTTATTTTTATTTTATTTTATTTATTTATTTGTTTGTTTTTGTGTGTGTGTATATGTAACAAAGTGCAAAGCCATAGGCTCACACAAGTTCAGTAAATAATTTAAATTTGGAACACAGCATCATCGTTTTCACAGCTTTTTGGTTGTTAGAGGTAGAGAGTGTTTTAACGTAGGGTTCTAATCCTTTTTTAAAGGCACAAAAAAACAGGTCGGGTATTGAGAAACTTACATTTATGAATATAGAACTTTGCCAATAGTATAATGAAGTTGCAAAGGTAACATTCCAAAACATGTCACGTGTTTATTTTTCAATTACATTTTTTTTTTAAATTTTATAAACCTAATGCTTTGTTTTAAAGATGTGCTATTTGGATTTACACTGTATGAAAAAAACATTTAAAATTAATTTTACCTTTGCAACCTCATTATACTATTGGCTAAGTTTTATATTCATAAATGTAAATTTCTCAATACCCGACCTGTTTTTTCTGCCTTTAAAAAAGAATTAGAACTCTACATTAAAACACTCTCTACCTCTAACAATCAAAAAAGCTGTGAAAACGATGATGCTGTGTTCCAAATTTAAATTATTCACTGAAATTGAGTGAGCCTATGGCTTTGCACTTTGTTTTTATATATATATATATATATATATATATATATATATATATATATATATATATATATATATATATATATATATATATATATATATATGTGTGTGTGTATATATATATGTATATACAGGCACGTGCACACATAGGGCCCTATGGGTGCTTGAGCCCCTAGCTGCCCTTTTTTGCCTCTACTTAAAAAGTGCCCTCTGCCTGTGTGTGTGTTTTTTTTTCTTTTGTTTTTTCTTTAAACAGTAATAAATTCCTGTCAGGGATGTAAAAAATACAAACAAAAAAAACAGCGGTACAAAAACTCCACGTTTTCTTGTAATACCGGGTTGTTTAAGCCTGCCGCTTCCGCCAGAAAGAGAGAGAGAGGGCGAGTGAGTGAGTAAGTAAGAGGAGAGAGAGCCAACTGCGCCCCTGAGAAGACGTGACAGTGGAGCAACTTGAACCTGTGAGTTATGGTCTAGTCGCCGTCCACTAATTCAGCATCTAATATGGGTAATATTTCAGAAAAAACGCTGTATTATTCTATTATTCAGTGTGTCAGCTTCTGTTTTTGCCGGACGTCGGAGCACGGCGCATCAATTGAGCACGGCACATCAATTCCGCACAGAGCAGAGCGGATCGTGCGGGACAGGAAGTAGTGTACAAAATACAAAATAAAACGCCGGGTTAATTTTCAAAATAAAATGCACTGTCTAATAATAAACCAGTGTTTTGTTGCTTTTCATGTCTTCCAAGACTATGATAATGTGAATTAACTCATGACAATAATTTGTTGACACAAAAGAAATGGCAATCACTTTTACCTACAAAGGACACACAGCTAAGTAGTTAGCTTCCTATTAGCAAATTCAATTTTACATTAATTTCCATATTGTGTAAAGGACCAAAAAAAAAAGTTCTGCCCTTTTCTGACTTTGAGCCCCTGCCCCTCTATAATCATGTGCACGTCACTGTGTATATATATATATATGTATATATATATATATATATATATATATATATATATATATATATATATATATATATATATATGTATATATGTATATATATGTATATATATGTATATATATGTATATATATATATATATATATATATATATATATATATATATATATATATATATATATATATATATATTGCATTCTATTTTAGTTACTTTGAATCTACAACCCCCTGGCGCTGTTTTGTACTGTTTTTGTACTTACTTTGATTATTATTTCTCAACTGTTTGTAAATGTTGACATTTATAAATAAAGGTTTATAAAAAAAAACCATGTCCCTCCTTTCTTTACGTCCTTGTTGTGTTTGACGTCATCAAAGCGCGCCACAGTTGAACGTAAAACAACCGCCCGCGACGGTTGAGTCTGCTACTTTTGGTGAGTTGTGTTCGTTTAATCTGCTTTCTTTCTTCTTCTTCCCGTCCTGACCCACGTCTCTTTGTTTGTGTCGCCATTGTTGTTTCGACAAAAGAAAACATAACCACCGTGTTTGAATAGGAGGGAACTGTGTGGTTTTATTCAGATTTTACTACCGGGGGGGCACAATGTGGTCACAGCACCTGTCCTCTTTATTTCTTGTTTTTGACATAATACTCTTCTGCTGAATTGTTTATTTATCCGTAGTCTCTGCGTATAACTTCTTATTTAGACAACACAACTATCAAACCACAGAAGTAATGCTAGGTTACTTGTTATTATGTTTTTATTGGCCCCTTTTGCATACCGGTATTCTAAAATACATTTAAATAGTCTATTAATAAAGTATACTAGTTACCAATATCAAACTCACAGCCGCATCAATTTATGTGGCCCTTAAAAGCCTGGAATTAATGCGTATTTTCTTACTAAATGTAATCAACTTTCCATTTTCCGTCCATCCAACTTCTGCTGATTATCCGAGGTCTGGTTGCGGGGGCAGCAGCCTAAGCAGAGAAGGTCAGACTTCGTCTAGCTCAGGGGTCAGCAACCCGTGGCTCTGGAGCCGCCAACAAAAAATAGCAACCCCCGCGACCCCAAAAGGGACAAGCGGTAGAAAAATGGATGGATGGATGTTTTCTGTAGGAGAACAACCATGACACACATCTTCCTAATTGTTAGAAATCCCACTGTTTATGTTATACATGCTTCACTGATGAGAGTATTTGGCGAGCACCGCTTTGTCCTACTAGTTTCAGCGATCCTTGAACTCATCGTAGTTCGTTTACAACTTTGTCTTTCAGACGTGTTTTATTTATGCCACACCTTTGTCTCACTTTGTCCACCAAACATTTTATGACTTTTTTTAGGTTCTGCCCAGCTGCAGGGTTTTTTAATATTTATTTATTTTGTATTCACAATGTAAAAACAAATTGAGGCACTTCCAATACATTTCAATATTTTCAACATAATGTTTTCCCTGAGAAAAAGATGAAGAACACATTTTTTGTTGTTGTTTTAATATATTTTCTGTAGGATAACATCCATGACACACATCTTCCTAATTGTTAGAAATCCCACTGTTTATGTTATACATTATACAGTTATACACTGATGAGAGTATTTGGCAAGCGCCGTTTTGTCCTACTCGTTTCAGCGATCCTTGAACTCATCGTAGTTCGTTTACAACTTTGTCTGAAAGACGTGTTTTATTTATGCCACGCCTTTGTCTCATTTTGTCCATCAAACGTTTTATGACTTTTTTTTAGGTTCTGACCAGCTGCAGGTTTTTTTTTATATTTATTTATTTTGTATTCACATTGTAAAAACAAATTGAGGCACTTCCAATACATTTCAATATTTTCAACATAATGAGAAAAAGATGAAGAAAACATTTTTTGTTGTTGTTTTAATATATTTTCTGTAGGAGAACATCCATGACACACATCTTCCTAATTGTTAGAAATCCCACTGTTTATGTTATACATTATACAGTTATACACTGATGAGAGTATTTGGCAAGCGCCGTTTTGTCCTACTCGTTTCAGCGATCCTTGAACTCATCGTAGTTTGTTTACAACTTTGTCCGATGCTGCCACAGAAAGACGTGTTTTATTTATGCCAGGCCTTTGTCTCATTTTGTCCACCAAACGTTTTATGACTTTTATTAGGTTCTGCCCAGCTGCAAGTTTTTTTTAATATTTATTTATTTTGTATTCACAATGTAAAAACTAATTGAGGCACTTCCAATACATTTCAGTATGTTTAAATATCCACCAGGTTGAACAATCAACATCCCTATACAAACAAAAAGTCAAAATAACTCCGTTTTTTTTTTTACATATATACAGGTAAAAGCCAGTAAATTAGAATATTTTGAAAAACTTGATTTATTTCAGTAATTGCATTCAAAAGGTGTAACTTGTACATTATATTTATTCATTGCACACAGACTGATGCATTCAAATGTTTATTTCATTTAATTTTGATGATTTGAAGTGGCAACAAATGAAAATCCAAAATTCCGTGTGTCACAAAATTAGAATATTACTTAAGGCTAATACAAAAAAGGGATTTTTAGAAATGTTGGCCAACTGAAAAGTATGAAAATGAAAAATATGAGCATGTACAATACTCAATACTTGGTTGGAGCTCCTTTTGCCTCAATTACTGCGTTAATGCGGCGTGGCATGGAGTCGATGAGTTTCTGGCACTGCTCAGGTGTTATGAGAGCCCAGGTTGCTCTGATAGTGGCCTTCAACTCTTCTGCATTTTTGGGTCTGGCATTCTGCATCTTCCTTTTCACAATACCCCACAGATTTTCTATGGGGCTAAGGTCAGGGGAGTTGGCGGGCCAATTTAGAACAGAAATACCATGGTCCGTAAACCAGGCACGGGTAGATTTTGCGCTGTGTGCAGGCGCCAAGTCCTGTTGGAACTTAAAATCTCCATCTCCATAGAGCAGGTCAGCAGGAGGAAGCATGAAGTGCTCTAAAACTTGCTGGTAGACGGCTGCGTTGACCCTGGATCTCAGTAAACAGAGTGGACCGACACCAGCAGATGACATGGCACCCCAAACCATCACCCAACCATGCAAATTTTGCATTTCCTTTGGAAATCAAGGTCCCAGAGTCTGGAGGAAGACAGGAGAGGCACAGGATCCACGTTGCCTGAAGTCTAGTGTAAAGTTTCCACCATCAGTGATGGTTTGGGGTGCCATGTCATCTGCTGGTGTCGGTCCACTCTGTTTCCTGAGATCCAGGGTCAACGCAGCCGTCTACCAGCAAGTTTTAGAGTACTTCATGCTTCCTGCTGCTGACCTGCTCTATGGAGATGGAGATTTCAAGTTCCAACAGGACTTGGCGCCTGCACACAGCGCAAAATCTACCCGTGCCTGGTTTACGGACCATGGTATTTCTGTTCTAAATTGGCCCGCCAACTCCCCTGACCTAAGCCCCATAGAAAATCTGTGGGGTATTGTGAAAAGGAAGATGCAGAATGCCAGACCCAAAAACGCAGAAGAGTTGAAGGCCACTATCAGAGCAACCTGGGCTCTCATAACACCTGAGCAGTGCCAGAAACTCATCGACTCCATGCCACGCCGCATTAACGCAGTAATTGAGGCAAAAGGAGCTCCAACCAAGTATTGAGTATTGTACATGCTCATATTTTTCATTTTCATACTTTTCAGTTGGCCAACATTTCTAAAAATCCCTTTTTTGTATTAGCCTTAAGTAATATTCTAATTTTGTGACACACGGAATTTTGGATTTTCATTTGTTGCCAATTCAAATCATCAAAATTAAATGAAATAAACATTTGAATGCATCAGTCTGTGTGCAATGAATAAATATAATGTACAAGTTACACCTTTTGAATGCAATTACTGAAATAAATCAAGTTTTTCAAAATATTCTAATTTACTGGCTTTTATCTGTACATTTTTTATTTTGACAGTCTATAATGTTTTCCGCAACCCCAAGAAAAAGATGAAGAAACATTTTTTTTTTTAGTTTTTATATATTTTCTGTAGGAGAACAAACATGACACAAACCTTCCTAATTGTTAGAAATCCCACTGTTTATGTTATACGAGCTTCACTGATGAGAGTATTTAGCAAGCACCGTTTTGTCCTACTAATTTCAGCGATCCTTGAACTCAACGTAGTTTGTTTGCATGTACAACTTTCTCCGATGCTGCCACAGAAAGACGTGTTTTATGCCACTCCTTGTCCGTTTCATTTTGTTTCCTAATTTCCTCTTGATGTGAAAAATAAAATGTGCTATGTTGTCGTGCCTCAATGTTTTAAAACAAAGAGAAACAAGAGCAAAATAACTTTTTTTTAGGTTCTGCCCAGCTGCAAGGTTTTATTATATTCATTTATTTTGTATTCACAATGTAAAAACAAATTGAGGCACTTCCAATACATTTCAATATTTTTAAATATCCACCAGGTTGAGCAATCAACATCCCTATACAAACAAAATGTCAAAATAACTAAATTTTTTTACATAGAGACATTTTTTATTTTGACAGTCTATCATGTTTTCCCGCGACCCCAAGAAAAAGAGGAAGAAAACATTTTTTTTTTAGTTTTAATATATTTTCTGTAGGAGAACAAACATGACACAAACCTTCGTAATTGTTAGAAATCCCACTGTTTATGTTATACATGCTTCACTGACGAGAGTATTTGGCAAGCACCGTTTTGTCCTACTAATTTCAGCGATCCTTGAACTCATCGTAGTTTGTTTACATGTACAACTTTCTCCGATGCTGCCACAGAAAGAAGTGTTTTATGCCACTCCTTCGTTTCATTTTGTCCACATTTCATTGTTACCCAATTTCCTCTTGATGTGAAAAATATGTTGTCATGCATCAGTGTTTAAAAAAAAAAGACAAAGAGAAAAAGATCAAAATAACTTTTTTTAGGTGCTGCCTAGCTGCAAGTTTTTTTTATACATTTATTTATTTTGTATTCACAATGTAAAACAAATTGCAATCAACATCCCTATTCAAACACAGTCAAAATAACTCAGTTTTACATACTATATGCTTATCTTAATATGTAACATTCAATTAAAATGTGTTTAATAACTATAACAATGCATTTTATTTGAGTTTAGAGTAGAAAAAAAACTTTTTGGGGCTTTTATGGCTCCGTCGATTATTCACGTTTTTTCACTATTAGCTGGGATGTAGTGTAACGTAAAGCTAAGATGTGGATGTTTTGTTGACACTGGATTTTTTTAGCATCTTTAATGTACAAAAATGTTTCAAGCAATAGCGAAAAGCTAATACTGTACTATTTAAAAAAATAAATTAAAAAATTGTAAAGCGGTGGTGTCAAACACATTTTCTTTAACTGCCACGTATGGCTGCCTGTAACGTTAGATAAAATATGAATATATACAATTGTTGATTATATATATATTTTTAAGTACACAATAAAAAACATCTGTAAATTTTACAGTAAAAAAAACTGACATTATGGTGCATTTAAGGGGGCCCTAGTAACAGTAGATAATATATGAATATATGCAATTATTTATTGATTATAAATATTTTTTACATAGACTATAAAAAATCTGTGAATTTTACAGTAAAAAAATGACATGGTGCACTTTGAGGGCCCCTTGTAACAGTAAATAATATATTAATATATGAAATTATTTATTGATTATATATATTTTTTACATACAGTACACTAAAAAAATCCAGGTTTTACAGTAACAAATGACATTTTGATGTTTTCTACAGCAGTGGTTCTCAAATGGGGGTACGCGTACCCCTGGGGGTACTTGAAGGTATGCCAAGGGGTACGTGAGATTTTTTTTAAATATTCTAAAAATAGCAACAATTCAAAAATCCTTTATAAATATATTTATTGAATAATACTTCAACAAAATATGAATGTAAGTTCATAAACTGAACATCAAATCAAGTAGGCTATTCCATTTATTACAATGCAACAATGCAATATTCAGTGTTGACAGCTAGATTTTTTGTGGACATGTTCTATAAATATTGATGTTAAAGATTTCTTTTTTTGTGAAAAAATGTTTAGAATTAAGTTCATGAATCCAGATGGATCTCTATTACAATCCCCAAAGAGGGCACTTTAAGTTGATGATTACTTCTATGTGTAGAAATCTTTATTTATAATTGAATCACTTGTTTATTTTTCAACAAGTTTTTAGTTATTTTTATATCTTTTTTTCCAAATAGTTCAAGAAAGACCACTACAAATGAGCAATATTTTGCACTGTTATACAATTTAATAAATCAGAAACTGATGACATAGTGCTGTATTTTACTTCTGCATCTCTTTTTTTTCAACCAAAAATGTTTTGATCTGATTAGGGGGTACTTGAATTAAAAAAATGTTCACATGGGGTACATCACTGAAAAAAGGTTGAGAACCACTGTTCTACAGCATATATATATATATATATATATATATATATATATATATATATATATATATATATATATTAGGGCTGCAACTAATAACTAATTTGATAATCGATTAATCTGTGGATTATTACTTCGATTAATTGATTATTAATCGGATAAAAGAGACAAACTACATTTCTATCCTTTCCAGTATTTTATTGGGGAAAAAAACAGCATACTGGCACCATACTTATTTTGATTATTGTTTCTTAGCTGTTTGTAAATGTTGCAGTTTATAAATAAAGGTTTATATATATATAAAAAAAGAAAAAAGTAGCCTCTGCGCATGCGCATAGCATAGATCCAATGTATCGATGACTAAATTAATCGGCAACTATTTTTATAATCGATTGTAATCGATTAGTTGTTGCAGCCCTAATATATATATACATACATATAAAACATTTAACTGATAAAATTGTGGCGACTTGGCTACCATTTTTTTACTGTAAAAATATTTTTGGGGTGTACAATTTGATGGATAACTTGCTTTAAAATCAGGAGTCAAGCAGATATTGAAGTACTTATTTTGAGTGTAACAAAAAATGTTTGAAATGTAAGATAGTATATTTGTTGCTGTATTAGATCACGTTTAAACGATAGGAATTTTTTTGACAATGGAAAGTTGAATATGTTTAGTAATAAAATATGCATATTAATTCCAGGTTTTCCCAGGCCACATAAAATGTTGTGGCGGGCCAGTTGTGACTTTGACACCAGTGTACTGACAGTCTTATCTGTATAAAAACGTATTTTTTGTCTTTATTGTGGTCATTTTAGAGCTCGGAGTTGAAGTAGAACTTCTTTAAAAGCTTTGATCTTTCTCGTTAGTGTCTATCAGAGTCTGTGATTGGACGAGAGAGGTCACATGGCAGGATCTGCTGTCGCCAGCGGGCGAGACCGGCCTGCATCCAAGACCAGCTTCATCACTGAGATACAGGGCATGATGTAAGACACACACACACACACACACACACACGCACCTGTGTATGCTGGGGGGCTGCTTCCACCAAAGAGACTGTTTGATGCCATGCTAACCTGTTTAAACAAAAGTTAAAGGACGTAGAGGAAGTCAAGATGATTTAAACATGCACTCCAAACCACAAGGGGGCAGCGTAAAGTGTGTGTCTATCCTTATTGGGGGGAAAAAAAGTAATGCTGACGTTACCATTAGCTATTTATTACGAGTTAGCTTTTGTAGGCTGCAATGACGAGAGAGTGGTACTACATTGACCTCAAATATTGATGTATTTATTTTCACACTAAATATTCAATAGAGTAAAGTTAATTATACTTTAAAAAAAAAGGTGTTAATTTGCCACATTTTTTGGTACAAGGTCTGACAACAGTGTTTACATAACATTACAAGACAGATACTTTTTTCTATTATTTGTGAGTAAAAATGCGGAATTCCTGTTTTAAATACTTGATTTGTATACAGTATAAGAGAAAGTACTATGTAACTGACATGGACCATGTAGGGCTGCACGATTAATCGACATCAGGGTTTCAATTAGTGGCAAGAGGCAGAGTTTTTTTGTTCTTTTTTGTCCATTGTCACTGGCGTTTGAGTGGCAGACATGTTTGCCAATCAGAATTGACAAGCTTTGTGTCTTTTTCCTTCTGGCCAATCAAGTGTCTCGCTTCAAACAGGGAGAAAGAGGTCTCACTCTGTGCTGAGCATGAGCGTGTTTATCTAACTGAACGCAGGGAGCCCTCTTTCTTCGGTCATTCACAGTGATGTGCGATACCACTGATTTTCTTTCCGATCCGTTACCAAGTAAAATTCAGGCTGGTATCGGCGATACCGATCCGGTACTTTGTGCAAATGCACTTAACGTGTCTGCTCAAATTTAAAAAGTTGTGTATGTTCAAATAATAACTTCTCTTTCTAAAACAACCATAGAAATGTAAGAAAAAAAGAGCAAAAGTCGGAATGGAATGAGAAAAAAATTAAATAAAAACAATTATAATTAATAATAATATACTTAGTCACTTATAAAACAAGTTTCATGTTTTTAATTATTAATTGGCCCCCTTATACTTTTTGTATGCGGCCCCTAGTGGAAAAACACCCCTGAGTTAAAATATTAGAAGCTCTCAAAATAAAAATAAAATATGTTTAAAATATAAACAAAATTTAATTAGTCAATTGAAAATTAAATAATACTAACCTATGAAGAAAAATGACAACAATTATAATAAACACTGTTAAATGTGTAACTGAACATTGATATTTTTGCACAGGCATCATTTTTGACACAATGTAGTTACACAATCATAGTATTATTGTTTTTATTTTAGTCTTAAATTGGTAAAAAAAAACAAAAAAACAACAACAGTAAAAATTTAAGAAAAAAGCTAAAAAAAAAAAAGGATATGTGTTTAGGAAAAAGCTGAAATGTTGTAACTATTAATTGATAATAATATACTTAGATGTTTATAATACAAAGCTGGCACAATATTTGTTTTTAGCTTTTAAAAAAAACAACTTTTCAGTATGAGGCCCTTGGTGGAAAAAGTGTAGACACCCTTGATCTAAAATATGAGAAGATCTCATAATAACAGAAAAATATGTTTAAAATAATAAACAAAGTTTAAATAGTTAAATAAGTAAAAAAATAATACTAACTTATAAAGACAAATGACAACAGTTATAATAAACACTGTTAAATGTGTAACTGAACATTGATATTTTCGTACAGCCAGACATTTTGAAACACTAGGTTTTTTAGTTACCGTAAACAATCATATTATTATTGTTTTTATTTTATGTTTTTATCTTACATGGGGAAAAACAACAGTAAACATTTAAGAAAAAATGAGAAAACGCTGAAATGTTCTAACTAAACATGAATAATAATATACTTAGTCACTTATAATACATAGCATTTTTTTAAATAAAGAAATATCTATATGGCCCCTGCATACTTTAAATGATTTGTATGCGGCCCTTGGTGGAAAAAGTTTGGACACCCCTGAACTAAAGTATAAAAGTTTCGATATTTTGATTTGAGGATGGATATTAGAGCATAGTGATCTGGTATCGGCGGTGTCGATATTTAATTATCGATCCGCACATCACGAATCATTCTTCTTTGTCTCGGTGGGCGGAGAGCGGGGCCACTGCTCACACGCAGGAAGCTCGGACGGAGAGCCTCGCGACTCACCAGTGAGAAGTAACAAAAATAAAGAGGAAAAAAATAAGACGCGGTAATATTTTAGCCTCAAATCGAATGGGCAATACGAGCCCATCAACACGGACCAACAAGCGAGAACAAAAAAAAAAAAGACAACCCGACCTAGTTTTTCTAACTCGGAAAAAATGCACTTTAAGATGTTCAATATTTATACAAATTAAATAGTTTTTTTTTGTTTATTTATTTAGAACAACTAAAAGTTATTCACCTGGTAAACAATTCTACAGAAATGAGAAATACAAGTCTGTATCCATTTAAATGGTTATTTGCATTATTATTAATATAGTATGATTACATTATAGTAGTTTTTATGGGTTATTTCTTCAGTTTTAGAGCATGATGGAGACAAAAGATCGGAGTCTGTCCGCATAAAGACAAATACATTTTGAAAGTAAATTATTGCATATTGTTCTAATGTGTGGCATTTTGAGACAGGAATATGTTGATTGACACATTCTGTCTCCATCACTTTCACAGTTTATGCATTTAAATGTTTGAAATATAAACATCGCAAATCGAATCGCAATTTTGGGGAGAATATCCCAATTAGGGGGTTTTTCTCAGTATTTAGTACAGTACAGTACTTAACTCTAGTATTTTGGCATGCTTTTTTTATACTAGAATAATATTTTTGAATACACCAAATTATGTTGTATCCATTTGTAGTGTGTGTGTGTGTGTGTGTGTGTGTGTGTGTGTGTGTGTGTGTGTGTGTGTGTGTGTGTGTGTGTGTGTGTTACCTTGGAGTTGTGGGTTCTTGGTGGTCGGAGATGCTGAAACCCAAATAAACCCCCAAACCTAAAACCAAGCCTCAATGAAGCCAAACTCGAACCCTTCCCGCAAGCCTCAAACCCAAGCCCCGCTGAGCCGTGTGACTGACAGCCACCACCGACCAATCACAGCACGGAGGAGGCGGGCAGCAGGGAAAGATGAAGAACGATCTCTAGGATGTGGTTTAGATGTTGGTGGAAGTGGTTACTAGAACATGCAAATGTGAGGTGTGACCAAATGGTACTCTGTGTGTGTGTGTGTGTGTGTGTGTGTGTGTGTGTGTGTGTGTGTGTGTGTGTGTGTGTGTGTGTGTGTGTGTGTGTGTGTGTGTGTGGGTGGCAGGTTTACTCTGGGAGACGTTCGTCGACCCCTGCATGAGACAGCAGCCTTGGTGGAGGACATTGTCCACACACAGCTCATCACCATGGTAACACTTGCACACGCACAAAAATATTTTTCTTACGAAAAAAATAAGCGTTTATAAAAAGTTTGATATCCACAAAGATAATGTTGATAGAGTGGAGCCTAGATTTATTTTTCAGCATTAATGGTGCCTTCACAGATGTGTAAGTTACCCATGTCTTGGGCACTAATACACCCCCATACATCACACATGCTGGCTTTTACACTTTGCTCCTATAACAATCCGGATGGTTATTTTCCTCTTTGATCCGGAGGACACGACGTCCACAGTTTCCAAAAACAATTGGAAATGTGGACTCGTCAGACCACAGAACACTTTTCCACTTTGCATCAGTCCATCTGAGATGAGCTCGGGCCCAGCAAAGCCGGCGGCGTTTCTGGGTGTTGTTGATAAATGGCTTTCGCTTTGCATAGTAGAGTTTTAACTTGCACTTAGAGATGTTGCGACCAACTGTAGTTACTGACAGTGGTTTTCTGAGGTGTTCCTGAGACCATGTGGTGATATCCTTTACACACTGATGTTGCTTTTTAATGCAGTACCGCCTGAGGGATTGAAGGTTACGGGCATTCAATGTTGATTTTCGGCTTTGTTGCTTATGTGCAGTGATTTCTCCAGATTCTCTGAACCTTTTGATGATATTACGGACCGTAGATGGTGAAATCCCTAAATTCCTTGCAATAGCTCGTAGAGAAATGTTGTTCTTAAACTGTTTGACAATTTGCTGATGCATTTGTTGACAAAGTGGTGACCCTCACCCCATCCTTGTTTGTGAATGACTGAGCATTTCATGGAATCTACTTTTACACCCAATCATGGCACCCACCTGTTCCCAATTAGCCTGTTCACCTGTGGGATGTTCCAAATAAGTGTTTGATGAGCATTCCTCAACTTTCTCCCTCTTTTTTGCCGTTTGTGCCAGCTATTTTGAAACATGTTGCAGGCATCAAATTCCTAATGAGCTAATATTTGCAAAAAATAACAACATTTTCCAGTGTGAACATTAAATATCTTGTCTTTGCAGTCTATTCAATTGAATATAAGTTGAAAATGATTTGCAAATCATTGTATTCTGTTTTTATTTAATTATTCATTTACATTGTTTCTCATTGGGAACTCTGCTTGACTATAGGGATGTCAAAAAGAAGATTTTCGAATGAATTGCGATTCTTATTTGTAAGAATTTTTAAGCGATTAAAGTAATCAAAAATCGATTACAAAGAACAAAACTTTTTTTTTTTTAATCTGTCCTGTCCATCATGTTGTTGATGTAGATGATCATATTTATTTACTTTAGAACAGAGAAGTGTTGGATACTTCTCTTGTTGATTTATTTGTATTTGACTTTTTTAAATGTTTGGGTAGAATTTTGATTAAAAAAAAATCGTTTTTCTTTCAAGTAATATAGAAGTGTTTTGTAGCTGTTTTGTCTATTTTATGGAGGAATGTAGTTCAGGCACCAATGTTATTAAAAGAGTATTCATTGTGAATCAAGAATGGATTCTGAATTGAATCAAATCAAAAAATCCACATCTCTACTGGACTATATGAACCTTTTGTTTACCAACCATGTTCAAGAACCAATGAAGTTGGTCAATGGAGGCTCCACTTTATTGGATTCAAATTTAAATATTATGTATTGCCAGTTCCACACAATAAAAGTTTATATATATATATATATATATATATATATTTTATTTTTTATTTTTTATTTATTTATTTATTATAAAGTAATACAAATATTTTATTTATTTTATCAGTTTTCCCACTTAGATAGTCACACATTGTCACACTGGTCAATTTTTGTTGTGAAATGCATCATTTATATGAGTCAAATATAATAGTTTATTAGTCTTATTTACCACATTATTATATTCAAGTGTTTATTTGTTCAATGCACTCTGACGTCTCACTGGTGCCCCTTGAGGAAGACAGTGCTACTGCAGCACATTGATGCAGTGTGTGTGTGTGTGTGTGTGTGTGTGTGTGTGTGTTGACCAGCTCCATCAGGCCAGCGAGAGGGCCACGCTACGCGGGTCAAGGGTCATCGCAGTGGAGGACATCTTGTTCCTGATGAGAAGAGACAAGGTGAGCACAGGACACGAACAGGAAGAGACCAAGTTGTTGTTTGACTTGATGTTGCGTCTCAGAAAAAGATGTCCCGGCTGCTGAAGTATCTTCAGTTCAAAGATTACAAATCCAAACTTGTCAAGACGCTGGAGGACGAGGACACTCAGCAGGACTCAGGTGAACCTCAGCAAGTTTCATTTCACATCATCAAGAGTTGTGGGCTGGGCGGCAGCACAAAGCCAGCACTTGGGGGTCTGATTCTTGGAGCCATCCCCCCTGGTAGTGACTTGTCTCTGGTGGTGGAGGAGGGAGAACGCATCAGACCTGGCAGGCCCAAATGCATTGTGGGATTGCTAGTTCTATTCCCACCTCAGGAAGACCTTTGGACTGGTTCTGAGTGAGGCCGAGGACATGAAGTCCCAGTAGGCCATGTTCTGTTCTTCTTCACATGTCACAGCAGCTGTCCAGAAAGTAATCCATTCATACGTACGTACATACATACATACATACACACATTCATTTATACATACAGACATTAATTCATTCATACATACACACATTCATACATACATACATACACACATGAATTAATTCATACATACACTCATACAAAATACATTAATACGGACATACACACATTCATTCATCATACACACACTCATACATACATACATATTAATTCATTCATTCATACAAAATACATACATACACACATTCATGCATACATACACACAATCATTCATTCATACATACACTCATACAAAATACATTAATACATACACACACACATTCATTTATTCATCCATACATACACACATTCATTAATTCATACATACACTCATACAAAATACATATATACACACATTCATTTATACATACACACATTCATTCATTCATACATACACACATTCATACATACATACACACATTAATTAATTCATACAAAATACATAAATACACACCATTCATTCATACATACATACATTCATACATACATACATACATTAATACATACATACACACATTCATTCATACATACATTAATACATACATACACACATTCATTCATTCATACATACATTCATACATTAATACATACATACACACATTCATTTATACATACACACACACTCATTCATTCATACATACATACACACATTCATACATACATACACACATTCATTCATTCATACAAAATACATAAATACACACATTCATTCATTCATACATACATACACACATTCATTTATACATACACACACTCATTCATTCGTACATACACACATTAATTAATTCATACAAAATACATAAATACACACATTCATTCATACATACACACATTCATTTATACATACACACACTCATTCATTCGTACATACACACATTCATATATACATACACACATTAATTATTTCATACATACACTCATACAAAATACATAAATACACACATTCATTCATTCATACATACACACATTCATTCATTCGTACACACACATTAATTTATACATACATACATACTCACACATTAATTTATACATACACTCATACACAATACATTAATTTATACATACATACATACACACACACATTCATTCATACATACACTCATACAAAATACATACAGACACACATTAATTAATTCATACATACACTCATACAAAATACATACACACATTCATTCATTCAGACATACACACATTCATTCATTCATACATACACACATTCATTCATTCATACACACACACATTCATTCATTCGTACATACACACATTCATTCATTCATTCATACATTCACACATTCTTACATACATACATACATACACTCATACAAAATACATAGATACATTCATTCATTCATACATACACACATATACATACATGAATACATATACACATTACACACATTCATACATACACTCACACACATACATGTACACATTCATTCTTTCACACACACACACACACACACACACACACACATACATGTACACTTTACATACATTCATACATACCTGCGGGCACACAAGAAAAAAGATAGTAAAGTAATCTAAATTATATTTAAATAAATTCATATTTAAATGAAAAAAACTTTATTGTGGAAGAAATGTTCGTATTATTTAGATGACATACATTATGAACATGACATCACCTCTTTCATGGTGCCTGTGAAGACAAGTGACAGACTAATATTACAATATTACTCGGCTAATATTACATCATGTACATTACATCATGTACATTATATGGTATGGACAGGAGAGACTATGTCTGGGAAGGCCTTGACGAAGTAGCCCATCAGATTCTGGGCTTCTCTGCTTAGGCTGCTGCCCCCGCGACCCCTTAAAAAGATGGAGGTTGAACTACCGATGTGAACTAACGAGCGCTCTCTGGCAGGCGCCTTGGGCACTGTTGCCGGGGGTAACCAGCGGAGGCAGCGCCTGGCCCAGGACTACCTGATGTGGCTGGACCACACGGGCGAGCTTCTGTCGCTGACCGAGAGAACGGAGATGGACCCTGTCAAGCAGGAGAGACTGGAGGTCATTGTCATGTCCTGATACAACACACACACACACACACACACACACTTACACACACCTCTGTGTTGTGTGTGTTGCTGAGCAGCGTATGGAGCGTCACAGTCGAGCAATGGACCAGACGCAGTACTCTGAATTCTGTGAGAGTCGACAGCTCAGCTTTGGTATGTAAACAAATACTAATATAATATCTCTTTATTATTAATAACAATCATTATTATGCAAAGAAATATGTCATCTTCATAATTATAGAAAAAAAACATGTAGTCTCTAATAATCCTGCGTCATTTTATCCATTCTAGTGGTCAAGGAAATATCAATACTACCTGAAAATGGACATAATGTTACCAAAATACTTTCAAATCTTTTATATCCAGTTGTTTTTTTTTGAGTCCGTCTGCAAGACAAAAAAGTAAAAATGTAGGAAATGTCCTGAATGTGTTTCCACGTAAAAAAGACAACTTTGTGTCCAGCCAAGAAAGCGCCCAAGTTTCGGGACTGGCTGGACTGCAGCAACCTGGAGCTGAAACCAAACAGCGTTGCCATGGAGATCATGTCCTACCTGGCCTACGAGACTGTCGCCCAGGTGAGCGCCTCTTTAAAAACGCAGGAGCTCCAAACTGACAAGTTCTGGCAAAAATTTACCAGGAATTCCGCATTTTCCGGGATATTTGTTTCCCCATTTAAAATGAACGGACAATTGTTTTCATAACTTATACATTTTCCATTTTTCTCAACCCATTCAAACTATTCCAAAGTCAAAATGCTGCTTGTTAATATTAATTGCTAGAATGCTAACGTTAGCATTTTGTAGCTATTTTTGCAGGTGTCATATGTTGGTACTTTTAGCTGTTAGCATGCTAGCTTTTTTAGCTAATTTCCCATGTATACACATTAAAGTCGTATATTTTTGCCACTTGAAACATGCTAAAATGTAAAAAAAAAATGTATTGTAAAATCTTTCTGATAAACACCTCACAGTCCTATATTTAGGTACTTGGCGCGTGCTTACTGTTAGCATTTCTAGCTAATTTCCCATGTATACACATTAAAGTCGGATATTTTTGCCACTTGAAACATGCTAAAATGTAAAAAAAAAATTGTAAAATCCTTCGGATAAACACCTAACAGTCCTATATTTAGGTACTTGGCGCGTGCTTACTGTTAGCATTTCTAGCTAATTTCCCATGTATACACATTAAAGTCGGATATTTTTGCCACTTGAAACATGCTAAAATGTAAAAAAAAATTGTAAAATCCTTCGGATAAACACCTCACAGTCCTATATTTAGGTACTTGGCGCGTGCTTACTGTTTGCATTTCTAGCTGATTTCCCATGTATACACATTAAAGTCGGATATTTTTGCCACTTGAAACATGCTAAAATGTAAAAAAAAAAAAAAAGTAAAATCCTTCGGATAAACACCTCACAGTCCTATATTTAGGTACTTGACGTGCGCTTACTGTTAGCATTTTTAGCTAATTTCACATGTATACACATTAAAGTCGTATATTTTTGCCACTTGAAACATGCTAAAATGTAAAAATAAATGTTTTAAATCCTTCGGATAAACACCTCACAGTCCTATATTTAGGTACTAGACGCACGCTTACTGTTAGCAGGTTAGCATTTTTAGCTAATTTCACATGTATGCACATTAAAGTCGTATATTTTGGCCACATGAAAAATGCTAAAATGTAAAAAAAAATGTTTAAATCCTTCGGATAAACACCTCACAGTCCTATATTTAGGTACTAGACGCACGCTTACTGTTAGCAGGTTAGCATTTTTAGCTAATTTCACATGTATACACATTAAAGTCGGATATTTTTGCCACTTGAAACATGCTAAAATGTAAAAAAGAAATTGTAAAATCCTTCGGATAGACACCTCACAGTCCTATATTTAGGTACTTGACGTGTGCTTACTGTTAGCATTTTTAGCTAATTTCACATGTATACACATTAAAGTCGGATATTTTTGCCACTTGAAACATGCTAAAATGTAAAAAAAAAAAACTGTTAGCATTTTTAGATATTTTTGAAGGTATAACCTCAGAGTCAAACATTTTGATACTGATTGACGCATACCAACTGTTCTATTTTTCTTACGTGACTATCTGGCTAGCGTGCTAACTGTTGGCATTTCAGTTTAGCGTTGGCTTTTCAGCATTCTCATGGAATTTCTTATGTTTTCTAGTTATAAAATACATTTTAAACTCAGTTTTACACACTAAAAAACCATTGAGTTTTGTACTTATAAGATGTGCAGTTACATGACATCACAGCAATATTTTATGCTACCATTAGCATCTTAGCTTTTTTTTCTTTTTTTTTAGCTATTTTTACAGGTGTCATATATTTTGGTACGTGGTGCATGCTTACTGTTCTAATGTTGACGTTAGCTAATTTCACAGGTATAGACCTTCAAGTCTGAGATGTTTGTACCTGACAAAGGCTAACTGTTAGCATGTAAATATGCTAGAATTAGCATGCTAGATTGCGGCAAAAACATTTTTTTGGTACTTGACACATGCTTCCTGTTAGAATGTTGTCTTTGTTAGCCATTTTTGAAGGTCCACGCCTCAGTTTCTCAACATCAAAACATCTCGCTGGGAAATGTTGACTTGTAAGGTTGTCAAAAGTATCGACACTTTTGATACCAAGTCGATACCAACACAACAAAAACTTTCTTTCAATTTTCTCCGTGCTGAGTACAGTAGAACATTTTTTCCTTAGCGAGCTGCATCAATGTCAACACAATTGTAGAAGTTCCTCAATATGAGAAATTGTGGGACAGCGCTCTCTGCTGGATGTAGAGCTGCAGTACTGTTTCTACGCCTGCAGATGGCGCCCTTTCTGTTGCAGTTACTGTGAGGAATTGCCAATATAAAGCAGAGAAAAGAGAGTGTGAAGATGCTGGACTGGACTTACTTGACACCTTCATCTCTCCTTCAGATCGTGGACTTGTCTCTGCTGGTGAAGCAGGAAATGGTGGCAAAGACCAACCCCGTCAGTCATGTGATCTCCGTCAGTCACATCAACTACGACACACACTCTGAGGTACACACACACCTTGTCTCTCCTCACCCCTTTTTAAAAAGGCACACAGATAGCGCAGACATATTTTAGGTTGTCCTGAAGAATTTGGAGGTAATCCTCCTTTTTTATTGTCCCATTTAATCTCTGTAAAGCACTAGTTCCATTGGCAGCAAAACAGGCCCAGAGCATAATACTACCACCACCATGCTTGATGGTAGGGATGGTGTTCCTGGGATTAATGGCCTCACCTTTTCTCCTCCAAACATATTGCTGTGTATTGTGGCCAAACAGCTCCATTTTTGTTTCATCTGACCACAGAACTTTCCTCCAGAAGGTCTTATCTTTGTCCATGTGATGTCAGATGAAACAAAAATGGAGCTGTTTGGCCACAATACCCAGCAATATGTTTGGAGGAGAAAAGGTGAGGCCTTTAATCCCAGGAACACCATGCCTACCGTCAAGCATGGTGGTGGTAGTATTATACGTGTATGTATACATACATGTGTATGTATACATACACATGTATGTATGTATGTATGTATGTATACATACATACATACATACATATATACATACATACATACATGTGTATGTATACATACACATGTATGTATACATACACGTGTATGTATACATACACGTGTATGTATGTATGTATACACACGTGTGTGAATACGCATGTATGTGTGTATTAGAGATGCGCGGATAGGGAATTATTTCATCCGCAACCGCATCACAAAAGTCGTCAACCATCCGCATCCACCCGAACTAACATTTAATCAAAACCGCATCCGCCCGCACCCGCCCGTTGTTATATATCTAATATAGACGATGCAAGGCATTAGTGAGGTTATAAAGCTTTTGCCTGTTAAAGAAAGGAGACTGATCCAATGCAGCAGAGACATTCAATGCGTGCCACGCTGTCACGGCCCAGACGCACACCAGTGCGCAATCATCTGGGAGCCGCGCTGAGCGCACCTCCAAGTGGCATATGCTGCAGGTGCCTGCTCGTTTTTCGTATGTGGGTAACAACATTTAACTATTTATATATATTTCCGAATTGGTTTAACTGCCACCCGCCTGAATCTATTTAAAATCTAATTTTTTTTTAATTTCAACCGCCCGACCCGACCCGCGGATAATCCGCGGTTGTGTCCGCAAACCGCGCATCTCTAGTATGTATACATACACATGTATGTATGTATACACACGTGTGTGAATACGCATTTATGTGTGTATGTATACACATGTATGTGTGTATAAACATATATATACACACACATGTGTATACACATGTATGTATAGGTATGTTATATACATATACATGTATGTATGCATGTTTATGTATCTATACACATGTATGTATACGTGTATGTATATGTCTGTGTATACACATGTATACACATTGTTTGTGTTCTTGTTATATTTTTGCTTAGTAAAATGTGACTGTCACCATACATTTAGTCCAAAATTAAAAATGTATAATTTGCTTTCAAAATGGAATAAATTAAAAAGTTGTGACAAAAAAGGACTAAACAACTTCCTTTCTCCTTATTAGGTCAAGAAGGAAACAGACTCCCCTGAAGCCACGCCCCCCTCCACCCCAGGGTCCTCCAAGCCCCTCCTCCAAGGAAACGGCAGTGTGGACGGTCGAGCACGACAGAGGAAACGCAAGAAGGTTGGATGACTAACTTTGTGTGTAGTAAATACAGAAATAATGACGTCTCCGATACATTTCAACCTGTTTTCTTTTTAGAGCTGTCCTGCTACTGTGGAAATTCCCACTGGAGCCATCACACCCAGTCATGTGCGAGAGGCCATGAGAAGATACAACTACAGACACATGGTGAGTGCACACCAACTACGTGACGTACTACATGACATATTAACGTACAGCTGCTGGTGTCCTTCCAACAGAGCGCCCAGAGGAGGAGTGGGATGATCTTCCTGGCCTGCTGAGTCTTTGAGACTTCTTCAGTCGTAGGTTGCTCAAATAAACTTTATTGATCACTAACACACAAACGCTTTGACATGACCTCCATCACACGGAGGCGGGACTTGTATAAAGAAAAGGACGTGATTGGTCGCCAGCTCCAGGTGTTCCTCAGCACTTCTGAGCACTGTTAATCAGAGCATCTCTCTCCATGACTATTTCTCCGTATCGCTGCTGGAGCTCTCGTTCTCGCTCCATCTGACGCTCCACATCTTCTCGCAACGCCTTAAAACCCCCCCCAAAAAACATGTTTAATTGACATGCTTTTATTTTGAAGTATTCCAGTTAGAGCAACTGACCTCAAGTCTTCTGGGAATAGCAAGATCTTCTTGCTTCTTCAACTGACTGAAGGTCTGCTGCTCTGTGGCTCGCTGCTCCACCTGGTGGACACAACATCATATCCTTTTAGCAGCCAGCTCCAATATGAACGATACTACAATCATTACATGATTTGTCAGATTCAGGGAATCATTTTTTGGACACAAAAAGCTAAGTATTTAAAAGAGAAGTAAATATAAATGTTTTACTTTTGTTGAGTTATTTAGTATATTGATCAAACGTGTAAAATACAACTAGCTCACATTCACAACTATAAGGCGCAACGTTTTAGCTATGCTTTAAAACGCTGTGGCTAATTTATGGACTTTTCTTCGCATATTGCAAACACTTTTGAAAAATAAGCAAAGAGACTGAAGTGGTGTGTTAAGGTGTCATCTTTTGGACAAGTTGGTGCACTGCAGTGTCTTTTTTTGAGCTTTCAACTGGAAGTAGAAGTGCTGATTCATCTTCTAGCCATCCATAGTGTTGCTACTTGTAAGGATTCTTCATTCAAGCAATGTTTGTAAGTAGAGATGTCCGATAATGGCTTTTTTGCCGATATTCCGATATTGTCCAACTCTTAATTACCGATACCGATATATACAGTCGTGGAATGAACACATTATTATGCCTAATTTTGTTGTGATGCATTAAACAATGTAACAAAGTTTTCCAAAGTAAATCAACTAAAGTTATGGAAAAAAGTGCCAACATGGCACTGCTATATTTATTATTGAAGTCACAAAGTGCATTGTTTTTTTTAACATGCCTCAAAACAGCAGCTTGGAATTTGGGACATGTTAAAAACTGATACCGATAATTTCCGATATCACATTTTAAAGCATATATCGGCAGTCCGATATTATCGGACATCCCTTTTTGTAAGTTTTACAATATAACTAAAACAATTGTTATTTATTAAAGTGTCCCATGTGTGTAGGAGTGTTTCATGCATATTTGTACGGGCTATCGTAATGTACTCACGCTAACAGGTTTACGAGTGTCTGTGTTAGTATTATTACCGTATTTTCCGCACTATAAGGCGCACCTAAAAACCACAAATTTTCTCAAAAGCTAACAGTGCGCCTTATAACCCGGTGCGCTTTATTACGATTCATTTTCATAAAGTTTCGATCTCGCAACTTCGGTAAACAGCCGCCATCTTTTTTCCCCGGTAGAACAGGAAGCGCTTCTTCTTCTACGCAAGCAACCGCCAAGGTAAGCACCCGCCCCCATAGAACAGGAAGCGCTTCTTCTTCTACTGTAAGCTACCGCCCGCCCCCGGAAGAAGAAGAAAAAACGCGCGGATATCACCGTACGTTTCATTTCCTGTTTACATCTGTAAAGACCACAAAATGGCTCCTACTAAGCGAAAAGGATCCGGTTCATAAAAAGACGCAATCTCTCCATCCGCACACGGATTACCGTATTTTCCGCACTATAAGGCGCACCGGATTATTAGCCGCACCTTCTATGAATTACATATTTCATAATTTTGTCCACCAATAAGCCGCCCCGGACTATAAGCCGCGCCTACGCTGCGCTAAAGTGAATGTCAAAAAAACAGTCAGATAGTTCAGTCAAACTTTAATAATATATTGAAAACCAGCGTTCTAACAACTCTGTCCCAAAATGTACGCAAATGTGCAATCACAAACATAGTAAAATTCAAAATGGTGTAGAGCAATAAATAGCAACATAATGTTGCTCGAACGTTAATGTCACAACACACAAAATAAACATAGCGCTCACCTTCTGAAGTTATTCTTCATTCGTAAATCCTTCGAATTCTTCGTCTTCGGTGTCCGAATTGAAAAGTTGCGCAAGCGTGGGATCCAAAAATGGCCGGCTCCGCCTCGTCGAAGTCATCGGATTCAGTGTCGCTGTTGTTGTGCAGCAGTTCTGTGAATCCTGCCTTCCGGAAAGCTCGGACCACAGTTGTGACCGAAATATCTGCCCAGGCATTTACGATCCACTGGCAGATGTTGGCGTATGTCGACCGGCGCTATCTGCCCGTCTTAGTGAAGGTGTGTTCGCCTTCGGAGCTGTGTGAAAAAAGCCACCCGGCCTCTTCGCGTAAACTTCCCTTAACCACTCGCTCATCTTTTCTTCATCCATCCATCCCTTCGAGTTAGCTTTTATGATGACGCCGGCTGGAAAGGTCTCTTTTGGCAAGGTCTTCCTTTTGAATATCACCATGGGTGGAAGTTGGCATGGCAAGCTAGAACCACAGTGAAGGATGACTCCTCATTCCCTGTGGTGCGAATATTCACCGTACGTGCTCCCGTTCCACAGTGCAGTTCACAGGAATATCAGTTGCTGTGAAATACGGTAGTAATCCGTGTGCGGATGGAGAGATTGCGTCTTTTTATGAACCGGATCCTTGTCGCGTAGTAGGAGCCATTTTGTGGTCTTTACAGATGTAAACAGGAAATGAAACGTACGGTGATATCCGCGCGTTTTTTCTTCTTCTTCCGGGGGCGGGTGAAGCGCTTCCTGTTCTATGGGGGCGGGTGCTTTCCTTGGCGGTTGCTTGCGTAGAAGAAGAAGCGCTTCCTGTTCTACCGGGAAAAAAGATGGCGGCTGTTTACCGAAGTTGCGAGACCGAAACTTTATGAAAATGAATCGTAATAAAGCGCACCGGGTTATAAGGCGCACTGTCAGCTTTTGAGAAAAATTGTGGTTTTTAGGTGCGCCTTATAGTGCGGAAAATACGGTACTACCGTATTTCACAGCAACTGATATTCCTGTGAACTGCACTGTGGAACGGGAGCACGTACGGTGAATATTCGCACCACAGGGAATGAGGAGTCATCCTTCACTGTGGTTCTAGCTTGCCATGCTAACTTCCACCCATGGTGATATTCAAAAGGAAGACCTTGCCAAAAGAGACCTTTCCAGCCGGCGTCATCATAAAAGCTAACTCGAAGGGATGGATGGATGAAGAAAAGATGAGCGAGTGGTTAAGGGAAGTTTACGCGAAGAGGCTGGGTGGCTTTTTTCACACAGCTCCGAAGGCGAACACACCTTCACTAAGACGGGCAGACAGCGCCGGACGACATACGCCAACATCTGCCAGTGGATCGTAAATGCCTGGGCAGATATTTCGGTCACAACTGTGGTCCGAGCTTTCTGGAAGGCAGGATTCACAGAACAACAGCGACACTGACTCCCGATGACTTCGACGAGACGGAACCGGCCATTTTGGATACCACGCTTGCGCAACTTTTCAATTCGGACACCGAAGACGAAGAATTCGAAGGATTTACGAATGAAGAATAACTTCAGAAGGTGAGCGCTATGTTTATTTTGTGTGTTGTGACATTAACGTTCGAGCAACATTATGTTACTATTGCTCTACACCATTTTGAATTTTACTATGTTTGTGATTGCACATTTGCGTACATTTTGGGACAGAGTTGTTAGAACGCTGGTTTTCAATATATTATTAAAGTTTGACTGAACTATCTGACTGTTTTTTTGACATTCACTTTAGCGCAGCGTTTTTTTGACATTCACTTTAGCGCAGCGTAGGCGCGGCTTATAGTCCGGGGCGGCTTATTGGTGGACAAAATTATGAAATATGTAATTCATAGAAGGTGCGGCTAATAATCCGGTGCGCCTTATAGTGCGGAAAATACGGTAACTTACAATGGCATTCTTTTTGTATTGTTTCATTAAATCACCAAAACATCACTGTGGAGTTATTGAGTCTATTTAGCTGATTGGAGAGCTAGCTAGTGTGTCCATGACGATGACTTCTGTTTTGTTTGATCAGCCGTTTTACTGCCGTGTTACAGACACCGTTTGGAAACATTTAACCTCTTGAGGCAGTGGTTCTTAACCTTGTTGGAGGTACTGAACCCCACCAGTTTCATATGCGCATTCACCGAACCCTTCTTTAATGAAAAATATATATATATATTTTTTCAAATTCAAGACAAAGTTATATGTTTTTGGTAACACTTTAGTATGAGGAACATATTCTAAGTAACAAAGACTTAATTTAGAGTTATTTGGTTAAGGTTAGGGTTAGAGGGTTAGGGTTATAGTAAGGCCATGCCAAATAAGGCATTAATAAGTACTTAATAATGACTAGTTAAGAGCCAATATGTTATTAATTTGCATGTTAATAAGCAACTAATTAATGGTGAATATGTTCCCCATACTAAAGTGTTACCATGTTTTTTTTACTGGTGCATAAAATGAAGCGTGCATGAACATCACCTTGTTTAAAGAACAAAACCAACACAGTGCATAAACTCACAACAAATTACACACCTGCACACCAGTCAGCTGTTGCCGTATCCGTAATACGCCAATAGGGAGAAGTTTTTATTTACACGATGAGTCGGGTGTGTCTTGACCTCCGCCGAACCTCTGAGCCCGACTCACCGAACCCCTAGGGTTCCATCCAACCCAGGTTAAGAACCACTGTCTTAAGGCCCAAGCTGTTTGTTTACATGCTTTTTTTTATCTCTCTTTGCTATTTGGGCTTATTGGACCCTAATTAGAATAAAGACTAAGAATCATCTTTTGATATGATGTACTTAGTCCATAAGTACACAAATGTGTACTTCATGTTTAGTGACATGCTAATTCTTATTTTTACACATTTTTTTCTCTCCAAATTCTATTGTATGTTATACTCTTCTGACACCAGCAGATGGCAGTATAAGTGTCCACATAAGAGGCCATAAGACCCCAATTCAGTAGTGTACACAATTTTGGAAATAAGAGCTAAAAGGTGCTGTCCACGCATGTGGCCACTAAGCCTTTAGAGGCTAAGGTATGTAAATAAACATTTACAGAATATTTCTGTGTAAATTAGTCATTTCACAACGTATATATCTGCGACTTATAGTCCAGTGCAGCTAATATATGGAAACAATGTTATTTCTCCTAAAATGTAGTGGGCGGGGCCTATATTGTAAACAAGGTGGTACTTACTTGGTCCCACAGTTCATTGTGCTGCTTGAGGAGACCCAGCGCTCGGGACTGAAAACCCCCCAGCAGGATTTTGAGTTTCTTCTCCAGTTTGGCGGCTTTGCGCGCCTCGGCGGTCATGTGACCTCGGTTCACCTGCAGAGGAGGAAAATGCAAAGTCAGCGTTTCCTGCCTCAATAAACATCACAAAGTCTTGTGTTCTCTTACGTCTAATTTCTTCTCCAAGCTCTCAACACGATCCTTCTTGGACGCCAGGTTGGCTCGGGTGTAGCGGTTTTGTCCGGGCAGGTACAACACCTGCACACCATCACACAGGTGTGTCTTCCACTGCGTGTGTGTGTGTGTGTGTGTGTGTGTGTGCGCTCACCTGGCCGTAGCATTCCTCCCACACCTGACAGTAGGCCTCCATGCTGAGGTCACCATGACCCATGCCCACCTTCACCACCTCCATCTCTGCTGCCAGTACAGCCTTGGCCTGTCAATCAACATCAACTATTATTATCTTTCAGCTGCTCCCACACTTGACAGCAGGGGCCACATGGTCATCACGGCTGCCCTCAGAGGGCCACATGCAACATGTTTGTATTATTCCAAGATGGAGCAGATATGTAAGTGTTTACTCTTGGTAACAAAAAACATTCTTGGAACGTCAGACAAATGTAAAATGTAAAAGTACGCAAGATTTTTCTGTCAATTTTGAAAGAACTAATACATTTAAAAAGTCCAAAAATGTATTTTTCATTTCCAGCCTTTCACAGGCCACATTAATAACATAAATAACGAGGTGGAACACTTAAAAAGATGTGGCAGGCCCGCTTTAAAATGACATGCTGGACAACATTGAATGATGTGGCATACCACTCAACACATTTAACGATGTTGCAGTCCACCTTAAATGAAATTGCTGCCCAAAATAAAATGATGTGACACAATAAATGATGTGACGGGGGAACATTAAAATGCGATGGGCCACATTAGAATGTGACAGGCAATATTGGAATGATGTGACAGGGAACATTAAAATGATGCGACGGGCCACAATAAATGATGTGACAAGGAACATTAAAATGATGTTTAGGGCCTCAATAAATGATGTGACGTGGAACATTAAAATGATGCGACGAGCCACGATAAATGATGTGACAGGGAACATTAAAATGATGTGAAGGGCCACGATATATGATGTGACAGGGAACATTAAAATGATGTGAAGGGCCACAATAAATGATGTGACAGGGAACATTAAAATGATTAGACGGGCCACAATAAATGATGTGACAGGGAACATTAAAATGATGTGAAGGGCCACGATATATGATGTGACAGGGAACATTAAAATGATGCGACGAGCCACAATAAATGTGACAGGGAACATAAAAATGATGTGAAGGCCCACAATAAATTATGTGATAAGGAACATTAAAATGATGTTTAGGGCCACAATAAATGATGTGACAGGGAACATTAAAATGATGCGACTGGCCACAATAAATGTGACAGGGAACATAAAAATGATGTGAAGGGCCACAATAAATGATGTGATAGGGAACATTAAAATGATGCGACAGGGAACATTAAAATGATGTGAAGGGCCTAGAGATGCGCGGATAGGCAATTATTTCATCCGCAACCGCATCAGAAAGTCGTCAACCATCCGCAATCCACCCGATCTAACATTTGATCAGAACCGCATCCGCCCGCACCCGCCCGTTGTTATATATCTAATATAGACGATGCAAGGCATTAGTGAGGTTATAAAGCTTTTGCCTGTTAAAGAAAGGAGACTGATCCAATGCAGCACAGACATTCGCGTGCCACGCTGTCACGACCCAGACGCACACCAGTGCGCAATCATATGGGAGCCGCGCTGAGCGCACCTCCAAGCGCGTCTCGCTGCCGGCGTCGGCCGTCTATATCAACCAGGGTGAGCCCCACCCCTTTCGTGAGCGCACTGTGCGCGGAGTGACCCCTGTTACGCGCCCCCGGCAACAGGGGTGGCGGGCAGGTAAGCTGCGCGGGCAAAGCGCGCGGAGTGACCCCTGTTACGAGCCCCCGGCCACGGGGGTGGCGGGCAGGTAAGCTGCTTACCTGCTGCGCGTGACGCCGGCCGCGGCGAAGGCGGGGTGTCGGTGCGGTGGGCGCGGTGGTGACGCTGGACGTGCGTCGGGCCCTTCTCGCGGATCGCCTCAGCTACGGCTCCCGGTGGGGCCCTCTCGGGGGAAGGGGCCTCGGTCCCGGACCCCGGCGAGGCGTCCCTTCTCCGCTCCGTAAAAGTGTCCATCTCTTTTTTCTTTTTTTCTTCTGTTGTGGCATATGCTGCAGGTGCCTGCTCGTTTTTCGTATGTGGGTAACAACATTTAACTATGTATATATATTTCCGAATTGGTTTAACTGCCACCCGCCTGAATCTATTTAAAATCTAATTATTTTTTATTTCAAACCACCCGACCCGACCCGCGGATAAAATCTAATTTTTTTTTATTTCATCCGCCCGATCCGCGGATAATCCGCGGACTCCGCGGTTGTGCCCGCAAACCGCGCATCTCTAGAAGGGCCACAATAAAGGATTTGACAGGGAACATTAAAATTATGTTTAGGACCACAATAAATGATGTGACGTGGAACACTAAAATGATGCGACGAGCCACAATAAATGATGTGACAGGGAAAATTAAAATGATGCGACTGGCCACAATAAATGTGACAGGGAACATAAAAATGATGTGAAGGGCCACAATAAATGTGACAGGGAACATTAAAATGATGTGAAGGGCCACAATAAATAATGTGACAAGGAACATTAAAATTACGTGAGGGGCCACAATAAATGATGTGAAAGGGAACATTAAAATGATGTGAAGGGCCACGATAAATGATGTGAAGGGCCACGATAAATGATGTGACGGGGAACATTAAAATAATTTGACGAGCCACAATAAACGATGTGATGGGGAACATTAAAATGATGTGACGGGGAACATTAAAATAATTTGACGGGCCACAATAAACGATGCGATGGGGAACATTAAAATAATTTGACGAGCCACAATAAACGATGTGACGGGGAACATTAAAATGATGTGATGGTCCGTGAGCTTGCCAGCAGTGTTTGAAAGCGTCACCTTGTCCATGTCCTCGGTGCTGACAGGCTGGTACTTGTGAGAGTCCAGGTAGGCGATGTGCAGCGCGTTGTTGGATGTGGAGGCGGGGCCTCGGGTCTTGGCACGCTGCAGCTGGCTGACGGTGTTGGCAGACGGGTGGTGCAGACAGTCAAAGTGCATCATGGTGATCATTTCCTGCTTGATCAGCTCCTCCGCCATCTGCAGGCTGGACAGCGGCTCCATGGAGGACGGCCGCAGGACGGTCTCGTTCACCTGCACACAGGTGTGACACTTGTAGGCTCCCTAAAGGTGTGTGTGTGTGTGTGTGTGTGTGTTACCTCTGTGGGTCTGGGGAGGCTCCTCTGCACTGTTGTGTGTCGCAGCTTCAGCTCCTTCTCCCTTTCTGCATCTCGAAGGGCCTGACAAACATCACAAACCTTTGACCACCTTTTTCATTCACAACAAAGTGTGGCCCTCAGGTCATTGTGCAGCAGCACATTGGCATAGCAACACAACCACAACTAAACGAGCAAACAGGTGAAGAGTTGCAATGGCAACTCTATAATGGCACAAAGCTGCCATGCAGGCTTTTTTCCTGTAAAACTTAGACAAACTTTCCACAAGGGAAATTGTTCGTTTCTCCAAAAAACAAACAAACAATGAATCAAAACTTTTGGGGAAAATATTGCATATTTTGTATGTTTGCCATAAAAACTAAGTTGACAAAAAAAGCATAAAACAAAGAAAGAATGACAATAACTTCTAATTGAGGTATGGATCTGAAGTTGTAAAAAAATCAAATACTGCATGACTTATAATTTATTTTTTTATAATTGGGGCCCCTCTGGGTCCCTTAGCATTTCTGAAGTCTCATTCATTGCTCAAACAATACTAATGAATGAATATCAATGTTGTTATGAAGTATTGATCTATTTAAGGCTCCATACTTCACATCAAATATTACACTATCATTTTTTTTGGTGGGGGGGGGGGGTGAAATATTGCATAATTCTGTTTTTCTTATTTATAAAAAAAAAAAAAGGATTTTCTTTAACAAACAGGGAATAAAAATGCACATTTTATCGATCTGAAGTTGATCTAAAGATTTAGGCGTCGAAAAATAATACTTATTTTTAACATTTGTCTGAGTGAGACCCTTCTGAGTGTGTATATAATATATACACACAGTATATATGTATTTATTTATATTGTATTGGTTTTGAAAATGAGTTTGGACCCTCCTGCTTCAGATCAATGTGACAAAATGTTCTACATCAGTGGTCCCCAAACACCGGTCCAGGGACCGCGTGACACATTTGCTGCCAGGCCGCACAGAAACAATAATGAATTTAGAAATTATCGCATTTCCTCCAACGTAACTTTGGCCTGTCCCACTAAAATAACCAATAAGTTTGTTGATGAATGTATATTACAACTCCTGTGTTATAGTACATGGGACAGTGCACATTCATGGACATATCAAATGTTAATGGGCCAGATTGTAGCCAAAGGCAAATTTTTCATGCTCATTTCTTTTGCTGTTTTTATCTGCCACACGTAGAAAGCAGGTCCGTGATAATAATGGCTACATTAAACCAGTCACAACCTGTGCGACATGACACTAACATTCCACACGCCGCCAGCAGAGGGAGCCATTCATGAGTTTTCTGCCTTTTTAGTGGTTGCACTTTCCATTTCTGGCTGCAATATTGACAACAACAGTGTGACAGGTTGACAAAATTACTACCTCACTTTGTCACACAAATTAAGTGTGTGTGTGTGTGTGTGTGTGCCTGTATGTAAGCGTGTGTGTGTGCCTGTATGTGTGCGTGTGCCTCTATGTGTGTGTGTGCCTGTATGTGTGTGTGTGCCTGTATGTGTGTGTGTGCCTGTATGTGTGCATGTGCCTGTATGTAAGCATGTGTGTGTGTGTGTGTGTCTGTATGTGTGCATGTGCCTGTATGTAAGCATGTGTGTGTGTGTGTGTGTGTGTGTGTGTGTGTGTGTGTGTGTGCCTGTATGTGTGCGTGTGCATCTATGTGTGTGTGTGCCTGTATGTGTGCGTGTGCCTGTATGTAAGCGTGTGTGTGTGTGCCTGTATGAAAGCATGTGTGTGCGTGTGTGTGTGTGTGCCTGTACGTAAGCAAGCGTGTGTGTGTGTGCCTGTATGCGTGCCTGTATGTAAGCATGTGTGTACGTGTGTGTGCATGTGCCTGTATGTAAGCATGTGTGTGCGTGCCTGTATGTAAGCGTGTGTGTGTGTGCCTGCCTGTATGTAAGCGTGTGTGTGCGTGTGTGTGCCTGTATGTAAGCGTGTGTGTGTGTGCCTGTATGTGCGTGTGTGTGCCTGTAAGTGCGTGTGCCTGTATGTGCGTGTGTGTGCCTGTATGTGTGTGTGTGTGCCTGTATGTGCGTGTGCCTGTATGTGCGTGTGTGTGCCTGTATGTGCGTGTGTGTGCCTGTATGTGTGTGTGTCTGTATGTTCGTGTGTGCCTGTATGTGTGTGTGTGTGTGTGTGTGTGTGTGTGTGTGTGTCTGTATGTAAGCGTGTGTGTGTGCCTGTATGTATGTGTGTGCCTGAATGTTTGTGTGTGACTGAATGTTTGTGTGCCTGTATGTATGTATGTATGAGTGTGAGTGCGCGTGTGTGTGTGTGTGTGTGTGTGTGTGTGTGTGTGTGTGTGTGTGTGTGTGTGTGTGTGTGTGTGCGTGTGTGTGCCTGTATGTACCGTATTTTTCGGACTATAAGTCGCAGTTTTTTTTCATAGTTTGGCCGGGCTTCCGTGCCACTTATATATGTTTTTTTCCTTTTTTACTATGCATTTTCGGCAGGTGCGACTTATACTCCAGTGCGACTTATACTCCGAAAAATACGGTATGTATGCGTGTGTGTGTGTGTGTGTGTGTGTGTGTGTGTGTGAGACTACCTGCTTGCGTAACTCCACTTCAGAGGCGTCATCGACAAAGCCGGCCTCCATCTCAGTTTCTTCCAGTTCCTTCTCGGCGTTCTCGGGCAGGACGATTTCAAAGTCGTTTTTGGGCACAGGAAGTGACATCAGACCTTGTCTGAGCTGCTGCAGACTCTCGCGTTGCTGCAGGGGATTAAAAACCAGGAGAAAGCGGTCATGGTTTTCACGCCTCACGTGCACGTCTGCTCACCACTTGTTTGGCGTACGACGGGTCGGCCAGCTGCTCCTCGCTGTTGATGTTCAGCTTGTCCCTCAGCGGCGTGCGGCCCGGGGTCAGACCGGGGGTGGCCGGCCCACGAGGGGTCAATGCTCCGCCCGACTGCGGGGTCATGGCCTCTGACCCTTGACCGTGCCCAGGAGTTCTGTAAAGGACGCGCGCACCTCAGAAACGCTTGTACGGACACCGCGCGTTTGCAGCACGTTACCTGAAGGGGGTGCCCAGCACGGTGTTGGGCGTCTGCACCTGCTGGCGCTGAGGCGTCACGCCGCTAAAGTCGCTCTCGTTCAGCGGCGTGTTGAGGCCGCCCTTCAGGGGCGTGTCGATGTTGGTCAGAGCCATCAGATTCTGAGCTTCCTGCAAAACACACAGAACAATACCTAGTTGATTAGTGTGCACACAATAAGTGTGTACATAAGAAGTATTTCATATATAAGTAAGTATACATCGTGTATATCTGATGGCTTTTTAAAACAGCGTGCATGCATGCTAGCGTACGTTTGAAGCTAGCGTTATGTTTTACCATGCCTGTGCCCAAAAATACGCTGCGCCTTATTTATGCAGAAATAGCACCCGTAACTGAGACTGCGCCTTTTAATACAGTGCGCCCTATGGTCGCGAAAATACGGTATATAAATGAATAAGTATTTATTAAGTATGTACATAAGTATATAATAAGTGTGTAAATAATAAGTGTGTGAAAAGATAAGTATATAAGTGTGTGTGTGTATATATATATATATATATATATATATATATATATGCATAATTATTTATTTTTTTATGTATAATTACACATATTATTGTATATTGTATATTCTCACCGGCATTGAAAGTAAACAGGTTTTTAAAAGGAAAGTAATATTTTAAGGGACGGCGTGGCGCAGTGGGAGAGTGGCCGTGCGCAACCCGAGGGGCCCTGGTTCAATCCCCACCTAGTACCAACCTCGTCATGTCCGTTGTGTCCTGAGCAAGACACTTCACCCTTGCTCCTGATGGGTGCTGGTTAGCGCCTTGCATGGCAGCTCCCTCCATCAGTGTGTGACTGTGTGTGTGAATGGGTAAATGTGGAAGTAGTGTCAAAGCGCTTTGAGTACCTTGAAGGTAGAAAAGCGCTATACAAGTACAACCCATTTATCATTTATTTATCTGAGTCTTTAAATTAGTTTGCTTGTTGATGATTTTTGTTTGGTTTTATATTGTGTAGTTATATTTATATGGTAATTATTATTCTGTGGCTGTAAATTGTGTGCTTGTTTTCTTATTGATGCTTTTATTTTTTTTCCCTGTATTATGTAGTTATAATTATATGCTTTTACTTGTAATTGTATTGAGTTTGTGACTAGTGGGTTGTTGTGGCAACCAGCTAATGGGGATCCTTAATAAAAATCAAATCAAAATCAAAATTGTTTAGTAAGTATGTATATAAGTAAATGTATAGTATTTAATAAGTATGTGTATGTATATAAGCAAATATATAGTAAGTATTTAATAAGTATGTATATAGGCAAGTATAGAGTATGTATATACCGTATTTTTCGGACTATAAGTCACAGTTTTTTTCATAGTTTGGCCGGGCTCCAGTGCGACTTATATATGTTTTTTCCTTTTTTATTATGCATTTTCGGCAGGTGCGACTTATACTCCGAAAAATACGGAAATTAGTTTAGTTAGTTTATTATTTCTTTGGTCAGTGGTCAACAAAATAAACAAACAGTTTTACATTCATAAATTGAAAATGTTGCAGACCGAAAGGGTTTAGGCTGAAGTTGAAGACTTATTGCGTCCAACCCTATAAACAATGTCAAATACAAGATGAGCTTCCAAAAATTATGACATTTCCTTTGCACAACATATTATAAATGCACCTTGTACACAACATAAACACAGTTCAATTATACACACAGTAAAGACATGTGAAATATCCTTGTACACGTGTTAGTTAAACCTTTGTACCAATTATATACAAACAATTATACTTCCATTATTATTTATATACACATTTAGTTTTTAATTAACAATGATCATAGTATTAACTACTGTGTTGATTCAGGAGTGATATATTTTTCCAAGACATTGGTCTTAAAAGTGTTTTTTAAATGTGTGAATGGAACTGGAACTTTTGAATATATAATCAGTATAAGTGTACACATAAGTGTACGTATATGTATATATATGTACACTACCGTTCAAAAGTTTGGGGTCACCCAAACAATTTTGTGTTTTCCATGAAAAGTCACACTTATTCACCACCATACGTTGTGAAATGAATAGAAAATAGAGTCAAGACATTGACAAGGTTAGAAATAATGATTTGTATTTGAAATAAGATTTTTTTTACATCAAACTTTGCTTTCGTCAAAGAATCCTCCATTTGCAGCAATTACAGCATTGCAGACCTTTGGCATTCTAGGAGTTAATTTGTTGAGGTAATCTGGAGAAATTGCACCCCACGCTTCTAGAAGCAGCTCCCACAAGTTGGATTGGTTGGATGGGCACTTCTTGCGTACCATACGGTCAAGCTGCTCCCACAACAGCTCAATGGGGTTCAGATCTGGTGACTGCGCTGGCCACTACCGATAGAATACCAGCTGCCTGCTTCTTCTCTAAATAGTTCTTGCACAATTTGGAGGTGTGTTTTGGGTCATTGTCCTGTTGTAGGATGAAACTGGCTCCAATCAAGCGCTGTCCACTGGGTATGGCATAGCGTTGCAAAATGGAGTGATAGCCTTCCTTATTCAGAATCCCTTTTACCCTGTACAAATCTCCAACCTTACCAGCAACCCCAGACCATCACATTACCTCCACCATGCTTAACAGATGGCGTCAGGCATTCTTCCAGCATCTTTTCAGTTGTTCTGCGTCTCACAAACGTTCTTCTTTGTGATCCAAACACCTCAAACTTGGATTCATCCGTCCACAACACTTTTTTCCAGTCTTCCTCTGTCCAATGTCTGTGTTCTTTTGGCCATCTTAATCATTTTCTTTTATTGACCAGTCTCAGATATGGCTTTTTCTTTGCCACTCTGCCATGAAGCCCAGAATCCCGCAGCCGCCTCTTCACTGTAGATGTTGACACTGGTGTTTTGCGGGTACTATTTAATGAAGATGCCAGTTGGGGACCTGTGAGGCGTCTGTTTCTCAAACTACAGACTCTAATGTACTTATCTTCTTGCTCAGTTGTGCCTCCCACTTCTTTTTCTACTCTGGTTAGAGCCTGTTTGTGCTGTCCTCTGAAGGGAGTAGTACACACCGTTGTAGGAAATCTTCAATTTCTTAGCAATTTCTCACATGGAATAGCCTTCATTTCTAAGAACAAGAATAGACTGTCGAGTTTCAGATGAAAGTTCTCTTTTTCTGGCCATTTTGAGCGTTTAATTGACCCCACAAATGTGATGCTCCAGAAACTCAATCTGCTCAAAGGAAGGTCCGTTTTGTAGCTTCTGTGACGAGCTAAACTGTTTTCAAATGTGTGAACATGATTGCACAAGGGTTTTCTAATCATCAATTAGCCTTCTGAGCCAATGAGCAAACACATTGTACCATTAGAACACTGGAGTGATAGTTGCTGGAAATGGGCCTCTATACACCTATGTAGATATTGCACCAAAAACCAGACATTTGCAGCTAGAATAGTCATTTACCACATTAGCAATGTATAGAGTGTATTTCTTTAAAGTTAAGACTAGTTTAAAGTTATCTTCATTGAAAGGTACAGTGCTTTTCCTTCAAAAATAAGGACATTTCAATGTGACCCCAAACTTTTGAACGGTAGTGTATGTGTATATACATATACACAGAATATTAATGAGTGTGTATATTAGGGCAGGATGACGATGGCCAAAATAATCACTATTATTCATGATGTTTGGTAAAACAGTGAACGCAATTTTTATTTAAATAGTCGAATAAAAAGGCTTGATAAAGGTGTTTAAAAGTATGTACATAAAAGTATGAAGGATTTATTTGTAATAATGCTGGACAGTAAAAAGTTGAATCGTTGAAAAAGGGATTTGATTTTTTAAAATATAAAAAGAGACTTACTAACATTCCAATAATAAGTAGCTCTCTAATAGTGTCTAACATAAGTGTTACCTGCAGTATTCTGTCCTGGGCAGCAATAATAAGTAGCTCTCTAATCGTATCTAACACAAGTGTTACCTGCAGTATTCTGTCCTGGGCAGCAGGGGTGCGAGGTGTGCGCAGGCCGGTCGCCATGTTGTTGGTGATGCTGTACTCCGACAGCAGGGTGGAGGAGGCGGAGTTTGCGCCTTCGCTCTCCTCTGCGGCTTGGCGGGCCACCTCACTGGCCACGCCCAT
Organism: Nerophis lumbriciformis; assembly: GCF_033978685.3. Lineage (NCBI taxonomy): Eukaryota > Metazoa > Chordata > Actinopteri > Syngnathiformes > Syngnathidae > Nerophis > Nerophis lumbriciformis. Next base: position 66,163,191 of record NC_084549.2, on the reverse strand, counting down.
TTTCACCACTTCCTCCAGCTCAGCATCGCTAATCTGCGAGGACAGTTCAGTCGTCATGATCAGATCACTAGACTACATCTCTATACCACTTTACTAAACTACATTAGTAGACTAGATCAGTAGATCACTAGACTATGAGACTAGATCTGTAAACTGGATCACTAGACTCCGTCATTAGACTGGTTCATTAGGTTCAGTAGATCACTAGACTAAATCATTAGACTCGATCAGTAGACTAAATCACTATACTCCGTCATTAGACTAGATCACTAGACTATGTCAGTAAACTAGATCACAAGACTGGATTTATAGACTCGATCAGTCAGCTAGATCACTGTACTAGATTACTAGACTAGGTCGGTAGACTGGATCACTGTACTAGATTGGTAGACTGGATGCCTACACTAAGTCACAGTCAACTAGACCACTAGACTGAATCAGTAGACTGGATCACTAGAGCAGATCATAGAATAGAATAGAAAGTACTTTATTGATCCCTGGGGGAAATTCAGTAGACTGGATCACTAGACTAGGTTGGTAGACTGGATTTCTAGACTAAGTCACAGTAGACTAGATCACTAGACTAGGTTGGTAGACTAGATCCCTAGACTAAGTCACAGTCAACTAAATCACTAGACTGGTACACTGGACTGGATCAGTAGACTCGATCAATAGACTATATCACTAGACTGAATCAGTAGACTGGATCACTAGGCTGAATCTAGACTAGACTAGAGTCAATCACTAGAGTAGATCAGTAGACTGGATCACTAGACTAGATAAATATACTCGATCAATATGTTGAAAAGGTAGTCAAACATCTTTGGTTACCTGCGGCGCAGGAAGGACCAGTTTAGATCGTTTCTTAGTGAACTCGGCCACGCCGCTGGTCTGCAGGATGGCGGAGGGCAGGTCGCTTTCTTTCTTCTTCTTGATCTTCTGCTTGTCTTTCTTGCGCTCTCTGTCCTCGCGCTCGCTGTAAAAAAACAAAACCAAATTACAACACGACCAGTTAGAGGACGCATGTTGGAACGTGCGGTTCTCTGAGGTGCCGCGTGTCATGTGACTGACTTGCGCAACTCCCCATCCAAGTGCTGCTGTCTGAGGCGCTTGAAGTTTGGTCCTTGGGGATCATAAAGTTCCATGCTGGTGTCATAGAAACCCTGAAATGCAACACAACAAAATATATAATAATGGCCGTCATCAAACACTGAAAATTAAATAACTATAAAATAAGGAGGATTTAAGAATGTCTAAACTATAATTATGGTGATAAAATAATAATTCTAAAATAATGATAAAACATTAATTATAGAAATAATAATGATAAAAGAATAATTATAAAAATAAGAATAAACAATAATTGCAGAAAAGATACAGAAAAATTCTAAATAGTGATAAAATAATTTAAAATGATTACAAAATAATAAAAGACTAATTTTATTGATTAAATAATTACGATATTATGATTAAAAAAATATTTTATTATAAATATATGTAAATATAAATAATTTATAATATATTTTAGATTAAATATTTAGTTGATTATATATATAATTATTATTATATTGTTTTAACAGAAAATCTTACAATACATTAAACATATGTTTCCTATTGCACTTTAAGAACAATTTTATAAAGTTAAAATAGAAATTAAAATGCATTAAACACATTGGGTTTTTCTTGTTGCGCTCAAAGAACAATTTACAACAATTTTCCATATTACATATAGTCTGCCATAATCAAAGATTTGGTTAGAATAGAATAAAATGCTTTATTTAGACTTCCTTTTATTGTCATCCAAATTTGAATTTTGCAGTACAGATAAGAACTAGACATTATATTAAATGATTCATGATTTATGGTTGCCACTCCTGGTCTGTGCTTTAAGAAAAATACACTTATTAGTACCGTATTTTCCGCACTATAAGGCGCACCGGATTATTAGCCGCACCTTCTATGAATTACATATTTCATAATTTTGTCCACCAATAAGCCGCCCCGGACTAAAAGCCGCGCCTACGCTGCGCTAAAGTGAATGTCAAAAAAACGCTGCGCTAAAGTGAATGTCAAAAAAACAGTCAGATAGTTCAGTCAAACTTTAATAATATATTGAAAACCAGCGTTCTAACAACTCTGTCCCAAAATGTACAAATGTGCAATCACAAACATAGTAAAATTCAAAATGGTGTAGAGCAATAGCAACATACCGGTAATGTTGCTCGAACGTTAATGTCACAACACACAACACACAAAATAAACATAGCGCTCACTTTCTGAAGTTATTCTTCATTCGTACCGGTAAATCCTTCGAATTCTTCGTCTTCGGTGTCCGAATTGAAAAGTTGCGCTAGCGTGGCTTCCAAAATGGCGGGCTCCGTCTCTTCGAAATCATCGGATTCAGTGTCGCTGTTGTTGTGCAGCAGTTCTGTGAATCCTGCCTTCCGGAAAGCTCGGACCACAGTTGTGACAGAAATATCTGCCCAGGCATTTACAATCCACTGGCAGATGTTGGCGTATCTTGTCCGGCGTTGTCTGCCCGTCTTAGTGAAGGTGTGTTCGCCTTCGGTCATCCATTTTTCCCACGCAGTTCGCAGTCGTGATTTGAATGCCCTGTTGACACCAATATCCAGCGGTTGGAGTTCTTTGGTTAATCCACCCGGAATGACGGCGAGTGTTGTATTTGTGTGCTTCACTTGTTTTTTGACACCATCTGTGATGTGGGCGCGCATAGAGTCATATATCAACATGGACGGAGCAGCGTGAAAAAAGCCACCCGGCCGCTTCGCGTAAACTTCCCTTAACCACTCGCTCATCTTTTCTTCATCCATCCATCCCTTCGAGTTAGCTTTTATGATGACGCCGGCTGGAAAGGTCTCTTTTGGCAAGGTCTTCCTTTTGAATATCACCATGAGTGGAAGTTAGCATGGCAAGCTAGAACCACAGTGAAGGATGACTTCTCATTCCCTGTGGAGCGAATATTCACCGTACGTGCTCCCGTTCCACAGTGCGGTTCAGTTGCTGTGAAATACGGTAGTAATCCGTGTGCGGATGGAGAGATTGCGTCTTTTTATGACCCGGATCGTTTAGTAGGAGCCATTTTGTGGTCTTTACAGATGTAAACAGGAAATGAAACGTACGGTGATATCCGCGCGTTTTTTCTTCTTCTTCCGGGGGCGGGTGAAGCGCTTCCTGTTCTATGGGGGCGGGTGAAGCGCTTCCTGTTCTATGGGGGCGGGTGCTTTCCTTGGCGGTTGCTTGCGTAGAAGAAGAAGCGCTTCCTGTTCTACCGGGAAAAAAGATGGCGGCTGTTTACCGAAGTTGCGAGACCGAAACTTTATGAAAATGAATCGTAATAAAGCGCACCGGGTTATTAGGCGCACTGTCAGCTTTTGAGAAAAATTGTGGTTTTTAGGTGCGCCTTATAGTGCGGAAAATACGGTAAACACTAAAAAGTAGCGTGTCTGTGTGTGTTCGCGAGAATGTCTACGTGTTGGCTGAGTGACGTCAGTGAGTGAGTGGGCGAGTAAAGAGAGAGAGAGGTAGCGCGTGCACTGCGCAATAGAGTGATGAATGGGTCTGGTTGTGTCCTGCAAAACTAATAATAAAGCGATTGTCACGACTCGGCGGCCTCGTCAGTCTGACCCGAAAGTGGAGCTTAGCAGATCCATTGCCAGGTAAAGTGAAGAGTGTTACCTCCGATGAAAACATCAACCCTGATATTAATTTAATAAATATTTATACATAAATACAATTATAATTATAATTTTTTTTTACAAATAATGATGAACAATTTTGATGGTAATAATGATAAACTACCATAGATAATGTAATTTCAATAATGACTAATAATTACAAAAATAGGTGTACCGATGATAATAATAATGATAATGGTGATATTAGTATTAAACCAAATGTCCAATGAATAATACTCCATCCATTTTCTACCGCTTGTCCCTTTCGGGGTCGCGGGGGGTGCTGGAGCCTATCTCAGTAGAACAATAAAAAAATAATACAAATGTTTATAATACAACAATAAGGCTACCAATAATGACAAAAATTAAAATAATTATAGTATTAAAAATATTATCAATAATAATGAAAATCAACTAGAATATTAATGATAATAATAAAGATACAAATCTCCCTTTTTTTTTTTTACCGCGCTAAGGGTCATGGGTAAGCTGGAACCTATCCCAGCTGACTTCAAGCAGGAAGTGGGCTACACTTTGGACTGGTCACCAGCCAATGGCAGGACCATAACAATAACAATAACAATACCAAGAATGATTACTGACTTGAGCAGGTTTCTTTTCAAAGGGTATCTCAGCATTGTAATCCACGCCTCTCTTCTTCTTCCTCTTCTTGGAAAGATGGATTCCAGCTGCTCTCAGTTCTCTGCGCTTCTGCAGCGCCGCCAAACGCCTGCGACACAAAAGTAGAAGTGGAATAAACATCCGTGCTTCAATGGTGAACAATGGAGGAATGAGAAGAAGGTGACCTGGCTTCTTCCAGCTGTTTCTCTCTGGCCTTCCTCTTGGCCTTCTTGCCCTGCGTGTTGGCCAGTCGAGCTCGCGCCTCTGACAGCATCTCCAGCTCATCTGAACACATTCACTTCATTTACTGACAAAATAAACACTGAAATGACACCACAAGTTGACAAAAAGGTTCTTCACTGTGGCTGAATATCATGGCTATTTTCCCAATTTGTTTAGATTTTTATAAGGTTGTAAATCGATCAATCACCATTTGAGTCAATCTACTTTTAAAAATTTCAACTTGTTTTGAACCTGTTAGAAAATTCTACTGTATTTTGATTTTCTCTTCACCTTAAACAACTTTGGACAGTTTAAGTGAGGGATGTACCGATCAGGTTTTATGCTTCCAGTTCCAATAGCAATCATCCAAGAATTAAATTGGCCGATATCAATCACGTGTCCATTTTTCTATGCATTTATGATGATATTGACAGTGTCACAATTTTACAACAATACTTAAACTAGTTACCGTACAAACCATAACCAGAAGTGTCAAACTACTTTTAGCTCAGGGGCCGCATGGAGAAAAATCTGTGCACACGCGGGCCGGACTAAATAAATAAAGACAACTTCAGATTGTTTTCTTTGTCTTACTTTGGCCCAAAATAGAACAAACACATTCTGAAAATATTACAACAAAAATATAGAAAAAAATACCGGCAGCGGTAAAGTTTAGATCCATGAAGGAAAGAAGAAAGTGAATTAATGTTTATAACTGAATACATTTACATATGCATAACAATGTGTAACCCATTTATCATTTATCATTTATCATATACTGTTACAGCATTTGAACTGAATGTCGTGCCTTGCTACTTCTGCACATGTTTGGCGCATTGTATGCTAAGTTCAGATGTTTTTGGGTCAATTGTGAGATGATTAGTCTTGTTGACGGCGTTTCCATTCACGCGTAGTTAATTTACCGTCATTGCAACGGCAATGGCATAGATTGGCCTCTAGATGGCGACAGAGACCACAATCGCCATTTATGGCTCTGAAGCTTAGAAACTTGTTGAAGTTCATGCATAGTGGAGTGCAGTCATATGTTGTTATTATGCACAGCTTTATATTATATTATGTATGCACATGCATGTATATTGCTGCATATTAATGAGTATATAATTGGATTGTAATTGTTCCTATTTTCTTTATTTATTTAGACCACACACACAAACACACACATTCACATGTACCTTTCAGCAATAAAGATGATTAAAGGATTCTCTGGCTGGAATCTGTCCATCTTGTCCCAACTCTAAACCAACTACTATCCCTTCCTTACACTCACTTTAAATAGTTTTTCACCGTGCAGCTTGTTGTTAGCAGCTAACATCATCAGAATCATTGTGACGCTGCTGCTTCACACACAAGACCACCAGTGGGAAGTCATCGATATTACACCTTGTCAATCTATAATGCAAAATTCTGTTTCTTACCTTCGTCCATGTCCACGGGGTCTGGCCTGGCAGGTTTGGTCTCAGGATTGGGGTCGATCTCCCCTGGCTTTAACTTCCTGGGGTCCTCTCCCACTTCCTCCTCGTTGTCTCGTTGCGCCGCTTTGTCGCTACAAGACAAAACCCAAGTGAGGATCTCACACAGCGGCTCAAGTACGTAGTGTGGAAGTGTGCTGGGGCAAGAACCTACAGCAGGTATTCATAGTGCTCCAGACACTGGGCGGCGGTGCGTCCAATGATGGGTGCAATGGTTCTCCACTGAGTGGGCATCAGCTTGGCCAGATGAAGCAGCTTCTCCTCCTCCTCTCTGGACCACTCCGTCTTCTTGATGCTTGGGTCCAGCCACTCGTACCTGCGGGCAGACGCCAAGACGAGAGAGAGCTTTTTAGGGAAGACTTCAAAGATGTGAGGAAGAGGCGGGAGCACAAACTCACCATCGTGCCTTGCACTGTTTGGCTGACTTGCGGTGGAGCAAAGAGGCGATTCGGGACCATTGGTTTTTTCCATATTTCATCACCGCTGCTTTGAGGATCTCATCCTGGAATATGCAAATTAAAACCGTAAATTCTGCACTATACTTTTTTCCTACGCTCTGAAACCTGTGGCTTACAAAACGGTGCGACTAATATGTGAATGCAAAGACACTGATAAGGTGTGTTATTGTTTGTGCCGTGGGGCCATCTTTTGGAGGAGTCCGCTCACTTCTGTTTGTATAGAGCTTTCAACCGGAAGTAGAAGTGCCATCCCGTCTCCTAGTCGTCCATGGCCACCACAGTGTATATGATTTTTGTTGTTGTTTTACTTTTGTGGCTGAGTGTAGAAGGGCGACGCAGAGCCGCATATACGGCTCTTGCATGACAACCACCTAATGCAGTGTTTTTCAACCTTTTTTGAGGCAAGGCACATTTTTTCATTTAAAAAAAATGCCAAGGCACACCACCAGCAGAAAATGTTAAAAAATGAAACTCCACCTTATTTTGAGTTTGTTGGTGTTTTCCTGTGTGTAGTGCTTTAGTTCTTGTCTTGCGCTGTTATTTTGGTGGCCCTTCCTGTTTTGTTGGTGGTTTTTTCCTGTAGCAGTTTCATGCCTTCCTTTGAGCGCTATTCCACGCACCTGCTTTGTGTTAGCAAGCAAGGCCATTTAAGTTGTCGCTATCCTTCTTTGTGTGGACATTGTTGATTGTCCTGTCATGTACGGATGTACTTTGTGGACGCCGTAAGTTTTTGCCGTCGTCCAGCATTTTGTTTCTGTTTACTTTGTAGCCCGTTCAGTTTTACTTTAGCTTTTGCATAGCCATTACCTTTTCCTTTTCCTTTCGTTCATTTTTGGTTTAAGCGTTGCATACCTTTTTACATGCACGCTGCCTCCCGCTGTGGTCTGCATATTGTGTTCACAACAAACCATCCTCGTCTCACCCGACACCTTCCGACTTTTACAAAGCAATTAACTACCCGCTGCCACCTTTTGGCATGGAGTATTACGTGGTTACCCTGCCGAGTTCTACACAGCACAGACACGAAGCAACGGCGTATTATTTGCCGATCATAATTTTTGATTTGCAAAAATTGTTTTTTGACCAATTAGGTGAAGTTGCATAATTCCCCACGGCACACCAGACAATATCTCACGGCACACTAGTGTGCCGCGGCACAGTGGTTGAAAAACACTGACCTAATGTAAGGGCTCGTGCAAAGCCAACAGATCAAGCGTGTAGCTTTCGTTTTTAAAGAAACTTTTTTTTTCTTCCATTTTATAATTAGCCTATTGAGTCAGACTGCCGAGAAATACGATGCACATTTCCAAGCACTTCACCCAAAATTCAAGCATTTTTCAAACCTTGAAAACTAGAGATGTCCGATAAATGCTTTAAAATGTAATATCGGAAATTATCGGTATCAAAAAGTAAAATTAATGACTTTTTAAAACGCCATTGTATGGAGCGGTACATATCCGTTAGAGATGCGCGGATAGGCAATTATTTCATCCGCAACCGCATCACAAAAGTCGTCAACCATCCGCATCCACCCGAACTAACATTTAATCAAAACCGCACCCGCCCGTTGTTATATATCTAATATAGACGATGCAAGGCATTAGTGAGGTTATAAAGCTTTTGCCTGTTAAAGAAAGGAGACTGATCCAATGCAGCAGAGACATTCAATGCGTGCCATGCTGTCACGGCCCAGACGCACACTAGTGCGCAATCATCTGGGAGCCGCGCTGAGCGCACCGGCCTCCAAGCGCACTCGCGCCACTCAAACTGCTGCAGGCAGCTGCGTTCTATCTTGTTTTAACATCCTGTGGCACTCTTCTGGGATCACGGCGGACGAAACTGCTCATGCTCAGGGTGTTTGTGGAGGTTCGGGGTTTTGCACAAATGTGATGCACCATGTTAGATGTCCCGGTTTTGTGACTGTCGTAGACATAAACAGCGTCGCAGCTCTTGCAAATCACGTAGCCAGCATTACTATCATCCTGATTTACAACCTCATAAAAACGAGTCCACGCTGAACTTTTCTGGCCTTTTTTTCCCCTGGTCTTTAGTATTCCCTTTTTTAGTTTGTCGCGTACCACGTTTGCTGCCGGCGTTGCCATCTCTCTTTTTTTTTTTTCCTTCTGTTGTGGCATATGCTGCAGGTGCCTGCTCGTTTTTCGTATGTGGGTAACAACATTTAACTATGTATATATATTTCCGAATTGGTTTAACTGCCACTCGCCTGAATCTATTTAAAATCTTTTTTTTTTTTTTTTCAACCGCCTGACCCGACCCGCGGATAAAATCTAATTTTTTTTTATTTCAACCGCCCGACACGCGGATAATCCGCGGACTCCGCGGTTTTGTCCGCAAACCGCGCATCTCTAATATCCGGTAAAACACGAACGTAGGGAGCAGTACAGAGAAGTTGCGTCTTCCAGTCAGCAGCACCTCCGCTCTCCCCTCTCCCACACACAACACAGAAGTTGACGACTGCAGCATGAGAGGTTTACTGGCAACGCTTGATGACCTCATCAAACCGCCGCGAGCATACCATAACAACAACAAGAGTGTGTTGTTGCCGGTGCTGTAGCCGTGGCTAAGAAGCGAGCTCGCTCGGTGACTGACTAACGACACCATGTCTATGGTTTGGGATTATTTTAAAGTGTGTCTGACGGATAAAAAACTGGCAATTTGCAATGACTGCAAAAAGTTGGTTATGCGAGGAGGAACCAAGACGTTTTCCTTTAATACGAGCAATTAGATCTCCCACCTCTTCAAGAATCATAAGGAGATACACGATGAATACAAGCGGAAGATGGATGAAAAGCAAACACCGAAAGCAGCTTGCAGTGAACAGAGGTGCCCTGTCTCAACGCAGCATTTCAGAAGCTCTGACTGACTGGTAGGCCACTTCAAGCACTCACCACTAGCTTGCAGCACATTTGTGTTACTCATACAAATACGTTAGAGCAGGGCAGATTGAGCCCAGTTTGTAATTTCCTGTTATACAGTATGCCAGGCAGTCTACTAAAGGAGGACTATGTTATTGTTTACTTCATTACTCTAGTATACTCTGGACTGAAGCTGTGGGCCTTCATTGTTTTTGTAGCTGTTGTTTTGAGGCATGTTTAAAAAAATAAATAAATAAGGCACTTTGTGAAAGTCAAAGTATAGTATTTTCCATAGTTGTAGTGGGTTTTAGAATTATCTCAGGGAGAGCATGTCCCAAATTCCAAGCTGCTGTTTTGAGGCATGTTAAAAAAAATAATGCACTTTGTGACTTCAATAATAAATATGGCAGTGCCATGTTGGCACTTTTTTCCATAACTTGAATTGAAGTTGTTCTCTTATTTTGGAAAACCTTGTTACTTTTTTTAAGGCATCACAACAAAATTAGGCATCATTTTGTGTTAATTCCACGACTGTATATATCGGTATCGGTTGGTATTGGAATCGGTAATTAAGAGTTGGACAATATCGGAATATCGGCAAAAAAAGCCATTATCGGACATCTCTATTGAAAACACAACATTAAAATGTTGTAATGGAGTAATAAATATTAGGAAAGTTACGACATTTTGATTGGTGGATTTTACAATTTGGTGCATTCTCACCGGTTTTAATCATTAAACAAAATATATTTAAGTCGCTGGAATCGTCTTTAAGAGAGCTGTATGATATAATATAACGTAAATAAAAATATATTTAACAATGTATGATACAATATAACGTAAATAAAAATATATTTAACAATGACTGGAAAGAAACTTTAAGCGCATATTCTGTTTTGTTAGCTGTGACGTATGCTAACATTCTGTAATTACCAATGTGTGCAAGAAACATTATATTCCTAAAGCCAAAAACGTCGGCATAAAGAAATACAAAATCTTGTAATGTATTTATTTACCTAACTTGTGAATAAACATGGAGAAGTATTTACGGCTAGCAGTTAGCATGAAGCTAACCGAGCTAGCCATGCAAACACGTACCTCCGTGTTGCGCCAAACGCCTCCTTTTATCATGATTCGCGGCATCTTGGCGGCTTTTTGGTGTTCCTTCCTTCAACACGAATCAACAACAACAACAAAAACAGGAAAAATGAAGAAAAAGGGATGAAATAAATCACACGGCGATGGAAGACGGAGAAGCAAAAAGACACAGCGTGAACGCGTTTGGGGTTATTTTCTTCTTCGTCTTCAACAGGACGAGTTGACTCTTCAAAGGCGCGCCATCGCCCCCGCCGGACACTTGGGGAATTACACTTTTAACCAGGCTAGGAACATTCATGAGATTGTTTTTCTACTTATTTTATTTTTTGATTTTCAAAACCTTTATTTATAATATTCAACACTTACATACAATCAAAGAAATAGTAATAATCAAAACAAGTACAGAAACAGTACAAAACAGCGCCAGGGGGTTGTAAACTCAATAAAGCAACTAAAGAGGAATGCAAAAAAAAAAATATATATATATATATATATATATATGTGTGTGTGTGTGTGTAAAGCCATAGGCTCACACAAGTTCTGTAAATAATTCAAATTTGGAGCACAGAATCATAGTTTTCACAACTTTTTGGTTGTTGGAGGTAGAAAGCGTTTTAAAGTACATTTCTAATTATTTTTTAAAGGCATAAAAAAACAGAATAAACTTACATTTATGAATATAAAACTTAGCCAATAGTATAATTAAGTTGCAAAGGTAAAACTCCTTTTCAAATTGTTTTCTCATCTTGTGTAAATCCAAATAGCACATCGTTAAAACAAAGCACACATTTGTCATGAATATTGTCCAGTTGTTTCTTTACTTTGTAGGCTATTATATGATTTAGTGTCATGTGCTACTTTATTATCAGTTTCAGTTCAAGCATTTTAAACAGGGGTGTCCTGTTCTCAAAATACTATTGAAAAAGAAGGACAAAAAAAGTGAAATAAAAGAGCAAAAGGGTGAAATGTAACGAGAACAAGTTACAATGTTGGCTCTAATAGCTGCTGGTTTTTTTTCTTTGAAACTTTCATTGCTCAAAAGATAATAATGAATCAAAAATAATTTTTCTCATGAATTCACATCAAAATTTACCCTTTGAAATATTTTTTGGGGGGGAAAGTATTGCATATTATGTGTGTTTTTCAAATAAAATCCCAGTTTTCTTAGACAAAATGGGCATGAAATAAAAAGATAAAATAGAAACAAATCACAAAAACCTAAAATTGACGGATGATCTGAAGTTGATCTCGAGAGTTAAGCAATGAAAGTAAAAAAGAAAAACAACATGTGACTTATTTTTAACACTTTTAAGAGTGGGGCCCTTTTGGATCCCCACAAATTTTAGTGTTGTTGGTTTTTTTTACACTGTAATTGCTCCAAAAAAAATAAAAAAATAAAAATCTAAGGTGTTATGAATGATTGGCCTATTTTAGGCTCCAATTACTTCACATCAAATATTCCACTTTGAACATGTCTGGGGAGAAAATATTGCATATTTTGTGTTTTTGTTGTAAAAAAACTGTGTTTTTTTCAGACAAAATGGGCATAAAACCTTTAAAAAAATGGTATACTATATATTGACAGGTAGACCTGAAATTGATATAAAGATAAGTGTTGAATAGTAATAATACTAAAAAATAATATGACCTATTATTTAAAAAAAAACATTTATTATATATTGGTTTTGAAAATTATTAATATGAAAATGGCCCCCGCATGCTTTGAGTTTTTAGTAGTAATGTGCGATACCACTGATTTTCTGTCCCATCTGATACCAAATGAAATTCAGTACACACATTTATTGTGTATTTTCAAATAGCTTCTTTTATATATATATATATATATATATATATATATATATATATATATATATATATATATATATATATATATATATATATATATATATGTGTGTGTGTGTGGGAAAAAATCACAAGACTATTTCATCTCTACATATATATATATATATATATATATATATAAACAAAATAAAAACAATGATACAAATGTTTAAAAAAAAGAGAAAAAAATTTGAATGTAATGAGAAAAAGCAGATTTTTTCCAAACTAATAATAACAATTTATTTAGACAACTATAAGGCAAAGCATTTTTTTCAATTAAAAATATTACAATGAGCGCCTCCCTCCATACTTGACTTTTGGTGGAAAAAGACACCCCTGAAATAAAATATTAGAAGCTCTCAAAATAAAAAATAAAATATACTTAAAATATAAACAAAGTTCAGTTATTTAATAAAAAAAATAAATAATAATAATACAAACTTATAAATTAATTCACTAAAACAACCATGATAAACACTGTTACATGTGTAACTCAACATTAATATTTCGTACAGGCAGAATTTTTTGGCACACCAAGTTTTGCAGTTACACAATCATATTATTATTATTGTTATTCTTTTCTTCTTACATGGGAAAAAAACAACAGTAAAAATGTAAGAAAAAGAGCAAAATTCGGGATGTAATGAGAAAAGGCTGACATTTTTAAATTAATAATAAATAATAATGTACTTATTGACCTATAAGGCAAAGTTTTGTTTATAGCATTAAAAAAAAAAAAAAAAAGGGCTTCTACTTCCGGTTAAATGTGCGCCCCCCCATACTTGACTTTTGGTAGGAACAGTTTAGACACCTCTGATCTAAAATATTAGAAGCTCTCAAAATAAAAACAAATATACTTAAAATATTTAAAACAAGTTTAGTTAGTTAATTAAAAATTAAATAATTCAAACTTATTAATAGAATTAAAAAAAAAAATTGTGTAACTGAACATGAATATGTTTGTACATTGGGGGAAAAAAAAAAAAAAAATATATATATATATATATATATATATATACTGTATATATATATATATATATGTATATATATATATATACGCAGTCATCAATAAAACAAAGTTTTTTTTCGAGCATTTTTTTGTCAATATAAAATATCAATATGGCCCCCACATATTAATATTGAATTTTTTTAGTATGAGGCCCTTGGTGGAAAAGGTTTGGACACCCCTGAAGTAAAATATTAGAATATCTCAAAATAAAAAAAATATACTTAAAATATCAACAAAGTTTAGTTAGTTAATTAAAAATAAAATAATTCTAACTTATTAATTAATTTTAAAAAAATTCTTAAATGTGTAACTGAACATAAACATTTTTGTACATTGGAAAAAAAAAAAAAATATATACTTAGTCATCAATAAGAAAGTTTTTATAGCATTTTTTGTGAATCAAAAATATCAATATTGCCCCCACATATTTTTTATTATGCGGCCCTTGGTGTAAAAGGTTTGGACACCCCTGAACTAAAAAATTAGATGCTCTCAAAATAAAAATAAAAATATACTTCAAATATAAACGTAGTTTAGTTAGTTAATTAAAAATAAAATAATTCTAACTTATGAATTATAAAAAAAACAACAACTGATAAATGTGTAACTGAACATGAATATTTTTGTACATTGTAATAAAAAAATAAAAAAATAAAAAATAAATATATATATATATATATATATATATATATATATATATATATATATATATATGTATATATATATATATATATATATATATATATATATATATATATGTATATATATATATATATATATATATATATATATATATATGCTGTATACTTAGTCATCAATAAGACAAAGTTTTTTTCTAGCATTTGTTGTCAATATAAAATATCAATATGGCCCCCGCATATTGATATTGACTTTTTTTTAGTATAAGGCCCTTGGTGGAAAAGGTTTGGACACCCCTGAAGTAAAATATTAGAATATCTCAAAATGAAAAAATATACTTAAAATATAAACAAAATTTAGTTAGTTAATTAAAAATAAAATAATTCTAACTTATGAATTAATAAAAAAAAAAAATCTCAAATGTGTAACTGAACATGAACATTTTTGTACATTGGAAAGAAAAAAATATATATACTTAGTCATCAATAAGAAAGTTTTTATAGCATTTTTTGTGAATCAAAAATATCAATATTGCCCCCACATATTTTTTAGTATGCGGCCCTTGGTGGAAAAGGTTTGGACACACCTGAACTAAAATATTAGACGCTCTCAAAATAAAAATAAAAATATACTTCAAATATAAACTTAGTTTAGTTAGTTAATTAAAAATAAAATAATTCTAACTTATGAATTATATAAAAAAAATAAACTGATAAATGTGTCACTGAACATGAATATTTTTGTACATTGTAATAAAAAAAAAAAAAAAAATTATAATACAAAAAAAAAAAAAAATATATATATATATATATATATATATATATATACACTGTATACTTAGTCATCAATAAGACAACGTTTTTTTCTAGCATTTGTTGTCAATATAAAATATCAATATGGCCCCCGCATATTAATATTGACATTTTTTTAGTATGAGGCCCTTGGTGGAAAAGGTTTGGACACCCCTGAAGTAAAATATTAGAATATCTCAAAATGAAAAAATATACTTAAAATATAAACAAAGTTCAGTTAGTTAATTAAAAATAAAATAATTCTAACTTGTGAATTAATTAAAAAAAATAAAAAAATTCTTAAATGTGTAACTGAACATGAACATTTTTATACATTGGAAAAAAAATATATATATGTAGTTAGTCATCAATAAGAAAGTTTTTATAGCATTTTTGGCAATCAAAAATATCAATATTGCCCCACCATATTTTTTTTAGTATGCGGCCCTTGGTGCAAAAGGTTTGGACACCCCTGAAGTAAAATATTAGAATATCTCAAAATGAAAAAATATACTTAAAATATAAACACAATGTAGTTAGTTAATTAAAAATAAAATAATTCCAACTTATGAATTAATAAAAAAAAATAAAAAAAATTCTTAAATGTGTAACTGAACATGAACATTTTTGTACATTGGAAAAAAATATATATATATGTACTTAGTCATCAATAAGAAAGTTTTTATAGCATTTTTGGCAATCAAAAATATCAATATTGCACCCACATATTTTTTAGTATGATGGAAAAGGTTTGGACACCCCTGAACTACAATATTAAAAGCTCTCAAAATAAAAATATAAATATACTTCAAATATAAACGTAGTTTAGTTAGTTAATTAACAATAAAATAATTCTAACTTATGAATGAGAAAAAACAAATAAACTGGTAAACATGAATATTTTTATACATTTGAATTAAAACAAAACAAAAAAATATATATACTTAGTCATCAATAAGACAAAGTTTTTTCTAGCATTTTTTGTCAATAAAATATATCAATATGGCCCCCCACTTGGTGGAAAAGGTTTGGAACCCCCTCAAGTAAAGTACAGACATTTTTGGGATTTGAGCGTGGATATTAGAGCATAGAGATGGGCGGTATGGTCATTAGAGTATGGATGTGCGGATGGAAGCACAGTGGGGGGGAACAAAGACATGTTTATTATTTCAAGGTGGGTCTTTTACAGATTGCACATAAATGACACAGACTACAGCTTTAGCACGACGACAACACAACAACGCCAGCACGCGCATGCACAGACGACGCCGCTCGGAGACGAGCTGCACGCGCTCACTCCGGGCGGGACCAAAAGAGGATAGCGAGGTTGAAAGGGGGGGGGAAGGAGCAAGCGTAACACCGAGCAGCAGAATAAACAATAAATAGTTTCAGTGTGGACAATAAATATATATTATTCCTCATAATCACACACACACACACACACACACACACACACACATTCGTACATGTTGTTACAACAGTGGAACACAAGGGGGCGGTCTAGGTCACATGCAGACTGATATGTTACAAGTTCAACCTCCGTCTTGTAACCCCCACCGCCCCACCACCCGCTCTACTTGAGGTCGCCGGCGTCCCCCTGGATGGTCTTCTTGATGCGGAGCAGCATGGTGGTGAGCCACTGGTCCAGGCGGGACACCGAGTCGAAGTCCTTGACGGCCTCGGTGAACGCCTCGCTGTTCTGCTCCTCGTGGGCCTCCAGGAGTTTCTGTGCCAGGAACAAGCGGCGACGCCAGGGTTCAATCTCCGAGAGTCAACATCGGGACCTGATCTCGCGGGGTGCATAAAACCTTTTTTTTTACCTTTAAGAGTTTCAGCTCTCTTGAGTCTGAGAAGGCGGGAAACATCTCCTCGTACTTCTCGATGGCCAACTTCAAGGGAAACACACGCATTCAGTAGGGGGGCACAAAAATATAAAATATAAAAAATAAAAATAAAAAGGTACAATTATGCTTCGGGCCCCAATGTAGTTAAGATATGTAAAAGATAATTTTTTTCAGTGTTAAAAAAAAAAAAAAAAATTAATTAATTGCAATTCTTACCTGTAACAATTCTTAATCAATTAAAAAAAATCAAAAAGCGATAATTAAAAAAACAAAACAACCTAGCAACGAAGGACGTGATCATCGATCAGTGGGCGGGGCATGCTAACAGCCAATCAGGTGACAGTATCAACTATCATTTAGGATGATTCTTTGCATGGAGTGAGAATGAAAAGTCACCTGGACATTTTGGGGATTTTTTTTCCAAAGGGACCGTAGTCAGACCAATGTGGTCTGTAAATGATGCAAGGCAAGACCGCTAATACCACACCACCTTAGCCGCGCTCACCCTTTAGAGCACAGCTGTAACTTCCTGCCACTAAACCTGCAGAAAGTAGTTCCTCACAGTATTCTCTATGTTCACTATTTTCTTACACTTTATGAAGCATTTCTTACATATGCCCTATTTTAAGATCTTATTGTTAAACGTTTAATGTGGTTTTACTCTATTGTTGACATTGTTTGAGAGTTTTTCATGCTTGTGTTGACATTTCCTTTCTGCCTTCATAGCTGAGGGATTGTAATCAGAGGAAGGTTACATTTCAAATACAAATGTTGACATTTCATATATTTCTCATAAAAATATCAACAGTTATCGATATTAAACCGCTATAAAACACTTATATGGTGCTAATCAAGATGTGTGTGGGATGAGCGCCCTCTACAGGCGAGACAGGTGAGAAGCGCGCCAGCATGGCGCAGAATAATAATAATGAATAATGATAATAATGATAATAATAATAATAATGATAATAAAGGACAAGCGGTAGAAAATGGATGGATGGATAATGATAATAATAATAATGATCATAATAATAATAGGCTCCAGCACCCCCCGCGACCCCAAAAGGGACAAGCGGTAGAAAATGGATGGATGAATGATAATAATAATAACAATAATAATGATAATAATAATAACTACAATAATAATAATAATTATAATAATGATAATAATAATAATAATAATAATGATAATAACAATAATAATAATAATGGTAATAAAGGACAAGAGGTAGAAAATGGATGGATGGATAATGATAATAATAATAATGATAATAATAATAATACTAAAGCTAATAATAATAATACAAATAATAACAATAATAATTATTATTATAATAACAAAATTATTGATGATAATAATAATAATGATAATAATAATAATAATAATGATAATAATAATAATAACAATAATGATAATAAAGGACAAGCGGTAGAAAATAGATGGATGGATGGATAATAATAACAATAATAATAATGATAATAATAAAAACAACAACAACAATAATAATAATAATTATTATAATAATAATATTAATGATGATAATAATAATAATAATAATGTTAATAAAGGACAAGCGGTAGAAATGGATGGATGGATAATGATAATAATAATAATACTAATGCTAATAATAATACAAAAACAATAACAATAATAATAATGCTAATAATAACAACAACAACAATAATAATTATTATTATAATAATAATATTAATGATGATAATAATAATAATGATAATGGTAATAATAATTATAATAATAATAATAATAACAACAATAATAGGACAAGCGGTAGACAATGGATGGATGGATGGATGGATAAGAATAACAATAATAATAATGATAGTAATAACAACAACAATAATAATACAAATTATTAATATAATAATAATATTAATGATGATAATAATAATTATAATGATAATAATCATTATGATAATAATAATAATAATGATGATAATAATAATAATAACAATAATAATAATTGATAATAAAGGATAAGCGGTAGAAAATGGATGGATGGATAATGATAATAATAATGAAAATAATAATAATAATGATAATGATAGTAATAGTAATAATGATAATAATAATAATAATAATAATGATAACAATAATAATAATGATAATAAAGGACAAGCGGTAGAAAATGGATGGATGATGATAATGGTAATAATAATGAAAATAATAATAATAATAATGATAGTAATAATAATAATGATAATAATAATAATAACAATAATGATAATAATGATGATAATAATAATAATAATAATGATAACAATAATGATAATAATAATAATAATAATAATGATAATATTAATAATAATAATAATGAAAATAATAATAATAATGATAATAATAATAATAATAAAAATAATAATAATAATAATATTAATAATAATAAAAGAAAATGGAGGAGTGGAAATTTCCTGACCTTGGCGTTGAGCTCGTCTACTATGAAGTGACACAGCGACGCCTTGAAGAAGTACTCCTTGGCGTTGTACTTCAGCAGAGGATTGTCCATGGTCCCCATGGCAACCTGCAATGTATTCTTGTCAATCTCTTCCACTTCACCCTTTTTTTTAAACATTTGAGTCCTATTTAGTGTTTGCAGGTGAGTACGGACCTGCTCGTAGATCTCGATGGCTTTCTGGTACTGTTCCAGCTGGGCGCTGTAGTGGCCCACCTTCAGGAGACACTTGTTGGCCGAGCTGAAACGCACGCACACACAGAGGGTTCAAACCCGCCGGCTCGTGTCCGCGCGTCGCGCCGGAGTCTACCTGTTGGATTCCTCCCCTTTGTAGTAGTCGGCCGCCTGCTCGTAGTGGGCGATGGCCTGGAGGACGCGAGAGGGAGACGTCAAATACTGAGGTTGGCGAGACGCTGGAGTGTTCTGTTGCTTTTACCTTCTCGATGTCCACCAGCTCCGACTCGTAAACCTCCGCTATGGTGATGTGGTGCTTGGCTGCGATGGTGAAGCGACCCTAAGACACCAGGAGAGGGGACAAGAAGAAGAACATTGATCCCTGTTGAGTTATTTTATCGATACTTCAGGAGAAGAAATATCATTTTAGTAAATTCTTGTCCAACAATTTTAGTCCAAGAATTTTTTCTGTGGTTGATGCTGTATTACTGCCTCTCACCAATGTTTAACATAAAACACTCCTGTTGACAATCACATTGTTTTCATCTTCCAGGCCACTTTGCTCCTGTCTTTACCTTCCAAGTGTCATGTCTTTTGATCATGTTTTGTTTGGCTGTTATGTTTGGTTTTTGGACTCTTTTAGTTTCTGTTTACGCTCCCTTGTTTTTGTCACCATAGCAACCCATTAGTTTTCACCTGATTCATTTGGACTCACGCACCTGTTGCCAATCACGTTACTATTATCTAAGCCTGTCATTTTCTGTTGGTCGGTCTGGCGACATTACCTCTGATACCCATGCTACCCAATGATACCCTTGATATCATAGTCCAGGGGCGGCAACCCGCGGCTCCGGAGCTGCATGCGGCTCTTTGATCACTCTGATGCGGCTCAGCTGCATACTTGCCGCCCCCACCCCAACCCTGCTCCCTCACACCTTTTTATAGTCAGAATAAATCATGTATTTACCTTCAAGCCATGTCCAATCCAGTCCATTTGCACCACGGGAAAACAATCCACGAAGGAAACTGTGTAATAATCCACGTCATGACACCAAGACATATAAAAGTCTGGAAGTTTCTTCTTCTTCTCTGTAAACCTGTCCTAAAAAACGTTTCTTCCCCCAGGCTATCAATCTGAGGAACTCTAAAACAACTCTGGAACTAATCTGTCACTAACTCATACTCACGTCATCGTCTCTTTGCTTTAGCTCTAATCACCAATGCACTGTTATTTATTTGAGTTATATCAATACTTGTTTATATTTTTAGTTCATCGTTAATATTGATTGTCTACGCTTAACAGTCTATCAGGACGTTTCTTTGTTGAGTCGGAAAAAAACGCCAAAAATACGTCGATATCTGATTTTTTTTCCAGTATCATCATGGTTTCGGTCAGTCCTGGTTTACAATGTGATTTAAAAAAATATGTGTTTTTCAGATGTGGTCCGTATAGGCCGCAGTGGTACTCAATTGTAACACACTTTTCCACCACTTGGGGCAGTCATGACAATATCAAACAAGGGAAGAAGTCGAGAGCTAAAGTCAGAAAGAAGTTTCTTGAGCGCAGAAATTAAGACAGAAGTGGTGAAGCCCTATTTTTATTTGCACTTTCATTTTATTGACAGTTTACTTAAAAAACATTTAGACACTTAATAACTACGTGCAATATAAAGTACTGTATATATGAAACTAGTCATGATACAGGTGCGCCTGCAGGGGGCGGGGCTTACCATGTCGGTGTAGATGTCGATGGCCTGATTTAGACAGTTGATGGCCTCTGTCAGGAGACACACACACACACACACACACGCACACGCACACGCACAAAAAAAAAAGTGTTTGCATAAAAAACAAAAACAAATGTAAGTGCAAATAGTGAAGAAGGATGATGTCACCTTGTGGGTCGGCCTTCTTGTAAGCGTTGCCTGCATCCACGAAGCTGGTGGCAGAGTCCAGTTTGTTCTGAAGCTGCATGTGGAGCCGGGCCGCCTGGCAGAACGCGTTCCCGGCAGCTACACACACACACACACACACACACACACACACACACACACACACACACACACACAGTGCCATGTTGGCATTTTTTCCATAATTTGAGTTGATTTATTTTGGAAAACCTTGTTACATTGTTTAATGCATCCAGCGGGGCATCACAACAAAATTAGGCATAATAATGTGTTAATTCCACAACTGTATATATCGGTATCGGTTGATATCGGAATCGGTAATTAAGAGTTGGACAATATCGGAAAATCGGCAAAAAGACCATTATTGGACATCTCTAATGTAAATATATATATATATATATATATATATATATATATATATATACATATATATATACACATATATATATACACATATATATATATACACATATATATATATATATATATATATATATATGTGTATATATATATTTTTTTCCGTCAACGACTATCGTAACGATTAGTCGGATAATAAAGCGTAAACATATTTAATGGTTCTAATTTTTTCATCCACTTCTAAATGCAGCTTAAGTTATTTTAGGGATGTGCTTACTAACAACAAATATGACTAATTCACTCATAAATATTTATTTACACTGTAACTTCTTCTGTTACAAAAATTAAAATGACTATTAAAATGTTTCAATTAAAAAGAGAGGAAAGGCAAACTGTTAAAAAACCCAAAAAACAATTAACCCTGTTTATGCATTTAAAAACAGTTAAAATAGCAGCAAATGAAAACAACGAAACACAAAATCGAACTTTCTCTAAAAAAACCCATTTTGTGATGTTTAAAAAGCTACACACTGGTATATTGATTATTGATTAACATTTGGCAGTTTCAGCACTCTAATAGACTCAATGTGTAGAATTATATTTTGGATTAATTCTTACAATGTTGGCTATTTAATAGATTATATGTTTAATCTAATGATACCTCACCATCGGTGTCTGTCTGTCTTGCTGTGTGTGTGTTCTTGTATTTCTACCCTTCTTGAGACATCAACACGGAAAAGTAGCTTCCATATGAGGAGGTGTGAATAAGTGATGACATAAATCATCGTCCTAATACGGAAAACCATTGCATCTAATAGAGAATGTCTCATTTGCACCCCTGGTGGTGAAATCTACCAAAATTAGGGTAGGAGGGATTTTTCAAATTGACTGTGTGTCGGTTTAAAAAGTGCCAACATATGAAATATGTTTCAACATATGAAATAACAAGTGTGTGTAAAAATTTGAAGTGCTCCCCCTCTGGCCAACATATGTAATAACAAGTGTGTGTAAGTAATTGAAATGCGCCCCCTTTGGTCAAAATGAATAAAAAAAAAAAAAAAAAAAAGTATATATATATATATATATATATGTGTGTGTGTGTGTGTATAAAGAGACATACTGTAATAACTTGAAGTAAATAATGAAGATTAAAAACTATCCATCCATCCATCCATCCATCTTCTTCCGCTTATCCGAGGTCGGGTCGCGGGGGCAGCAGCTTAAGCAGGGAAGCCCAGACTTCCCTCTCCCCAGCCACTTCGTCCAGCTCCCCCCGGGGGATCCCGAGGCGTTCCCAGGCCAGCCGGGCGAGATAGTCTTCCCAGCGTGTCCTGGGTCTTCCCCGTGGCCTCCTACCGGTCGGACGTGCCCGAAACACCTTCCTAGGGAGGCGTTCGGGTGGCATCCTGACCAGATGCCCGAACCACCTCATCTGGCTCCTCTTGATGTGGAGGAGCAGCGGCTTTACTTTGAGCTCCCCCCGAATGACAGAGCTTCTCACCCTATCTCTAAGGGAGAGCCCCGCCACTCGGCGGAGGAAACTCATTTCGGCCGCTTGTACCCGTGATCTTGTCCTTTCGGTCATGACCCAAAGCTCATGACCATAGGTGAGGATGGGAACGTAGATCGACCGGTAAATCGAGAGCTTTGCCTTCCGGCTCAGCTCCTTCTTCACCACAATGGATCGATACAGCGTCCGCATTACTGAAGACGCCGCACCGATCCGCCTGTCGATCTCACGATCCACTCTTCCCCCACTCGTGAACAAGACTCCGAGGTACTTGAACTCCTCCACTTGGGGCAAGATCTCCTCCCCAACCCGGAGATGGCACTCCACCCTTTTCCGGGAGAGAACCATGGACTCGGACTTGGAGGTGCTGATTCCCATCCCAGTCGCTTCACACTCGGCTGCGAACCGATCCAGTGAGAGCTGAAGATCTTGGCCGGAGGAAGCCATCAGGACCACATCATCTGCAAACAGCAGAGACCTAATCCTGCAGCCACCAAACCAGATCCCCTCAACGCCCTGACTGCGCCTAGAAATTCTGTCCATAAAGGTTATGAACAGAATCGGTGACAAAGGGCAGCCTTGGCGGAGTCCAACCCTCACTGGAAACGTGTCCGACTTACTGCCGGCAATGCGGACCAAGCTCTGACACTGATTATACAGGGAGCGAACTGCCACAATAAGACAGTCCGTTACCCCATACTCTCTGAGCACTCCCCACAGGACTTCCCGGGGTACACGGTCGAATGCCTTCTCCAAGTCCACAAAGCACATGTAGACTGGTTGGGCAAACTCCCATGCACCCTCAAGGACCCTGCCGAGAGTATAGAGCTGGTCCACAGTTCCACGACCAGGACGAAAACCACACTGTTCCTCCTGAATCCGAGGTTCGACTATCCGGCGTAGCCTCCTCTCCAGTACACCTGAATAGACCTTACCGGGAAGGCTGAGGAGTGTGATCCCACGATAGTTGGAACACACCCTCCGGTTCCCCTTCTTAAAGAGAGGAACCACCACCCCAGTCTGCCAATCCAGAGGTACCGCCCCCGATGTCCACGCGATGTTGCAGAGTCTTGTCAACCAAGACAGCCCCACAACATCCAGAGCCTTAAGGAACTCCGGGCGGATCTCATCCACCCCCGGGGCCTTGCCACCGAGGAGCTTTTTAACTACCTCGGCAACCTCAGCCCCAGAAATAGGAGAGCCCACCACAGATTCCCCAGACCCTGCTTCCTCATAGGAAGACGTGCTGGTAGGATTGAGGAGGTCTTCGAAGTATTCCCTCCACCGATCCACAACATCCGCAGTCGAGGTCAGCAGAGCACCATCCCCACCATACACGATGTTGACACTGCACTGCTTCCCCTTCCTGAGGCGGCGGATGGTGGTCCAGAATTGCTTCGAAGCCGTCCGGAAGTCTTTTTCCATGGCCTCCCCGAACTCCTCCCATGTCCGAGTTTTTGCCTCCGCGACCGCTGAAGCCGCACACCGCTTGACCTGTCGGTACCTGTCTGCTGCCTCAGGAGTCCTATGAGCCAAAAGAACCCGATAGGACTCCTTCTTCAGCCTGACGGCATCCCTCACCGCCGGCGTCCACCAACGGGTTCTAGGATTACCGCCACGACAGGCACCAACTACCTTGCGGCCACAGCTCCAATCGGCCGCCTCGACAATAGAGGTACGGAACATCGTCCACTCGGACTCAATGTCCAGCACCTCCCTCGTGACATGTTCAAAGTTCTTCCGGAGGTGGGAATTGAAACTCTCTCTGACAGGAGACTCTGCCAGGTGTTCCCAGCAAACCCTCACAATGCGTTTGGGCCTGCCAGGTCTGTCCGGCATCCTCCCCCACCATCGCAGCCAACTCACCACCGGGTGGTGATCGGTAGAAAGCTCCGCCCCTCTCTTCACCCGAGTGTCCAAAACATGAGGCCGCAAATCCGATGACACAACTACAAAGTCGATCATGGAACTGCGGCCTAGGGTGTCCTGGTGCCAAGTGCACATATGGACACCCTTATGTTTGAACATGGTGTTTGTTATCGACAATCTGTGACGAGCACAAAAGTCCAATAACAGAACACCACTCGGGTTCAGATCCGGGCGGCCATTCTTCCCAATCACACCTCTCCAGGTTTCACTGTCGCTGCCAACATGAGCGTTGAAGTCCCCCAGTAGAACGAGGGAATCACCCGGGGGAGCACTCTCCAGTACTCCCTCGAGTGAATCCAAAAAGGGTGGGTACTCTGAGCTGCCGTTTGGCGCGTAAACGCAAACAACAGTCAGGACCCGTCCCCCCACCCGAAGGCGGAGGGAAGCTACCCTCTCGTCCACCGGGTTGAACTCCAACGTGCAGGCTTTGAGCCGAGGGGCAACAAGAATTGCCACCCCGGCCCGTCGCCTCTCACTGCCGGCAACGCCAGAGTGGAAGAGAGTCCAGCCCCTCTCAAGAGATCTGGTTCCAGAGCCCTTGCTGTACGTCGAAGTGAGTCCGACTATATTTAGCCGGAACTTCTCCACCTCACGCACTTGCTCAGGCTCCTTCCCACCCAGCGAAGTGACGTTCCACGTCAGATTAAAAACTAATTACAAACAAAAACTAAACTTTTTTTTTTTTACTAAAAGCTTAAATTTTTTATATTTGCAAAGTATATATTATTAATGTTGTAAATAAAAATATTTATATATCTAGAAAGGGTGGTCCTAAAGAGGTAGGAATTTTTCAGAGGTCTCAAGAAGGTAACAAATAACAAAATGTGTGTGTGTGTGTGTGTGTTCTAACCTTTCCAGTTCTTGGCCATCTTGAACATGTTGGCTGCTCTGGCGTACATCTCGCAGGCGTCCTCCACCTTGTGGTTGCCACTGCAACACACGTACAAAAACACTCATTGGACCGCCGCTGACAGTCGCGCTCTTATTTTGAAGTTCAAACAGACGTCATCCGCTCACGTCCAAAAGTAGGCTGCTGTAGAAGAAAACAGATGTGACCCGCAAAACCCTCATTCAATATTTCAGTTCAAACCTTATTATGGGTCAGAGACTATGTCTAGTCTTGCACCCATCACTGCTAATCATGCTTTCCCTCCCTCTGTCTTCTTATGGTGGTCACGTCTGGGGATGAACATCCATCCATCCATCCATCCATCTTCTTCCGCTTATCCGAGGTCGGGTCGCGGGGGCAGCAGCCTAAGCAGGGAAGCCCAGACTTCCCTCTCCCCAGCCACTTCGTCCAGCTCTTCCTGTGGGACCCCGAGGCGTTCCCAGGCCAGCCGGGAGACATAGTCTTCCCAACGTGTCCTGGGTCTTCCCCGCGGCCTCCTACCGGTCGGACGTGCCCTAAACACCTCCCTAGGGAGGCGTTCGGGTGGCATCCTGACCAGATGCCCGAACCACCTCATCTGGCTCCTCTCGATGTGGAGGAGCAGCGGCTTTACTTTGAGCTCCTCCCGGGGATGAACAACATTAAAGATTTATACATTGACACTTTCGCCTCTTTCCAGCAACTTTGTGATACATAAAAACCGAAAATTAAAACTGAAAATCGCAAGAAGAAGTTAGTAGGGATAAAAAGATTCTGGGGAAGTTATGTGATAAACAGGAGGGAAATGTTATAATAATTATGTATATATTATCACACTAACTTTAGTATGCTTAAAGTCCGTTGCTTTAGTTATTTAGCTATTGTGCTCAAGTTTTACTTTTTCTAATGTGAGCAAGGGCAAATACTTCTTGTCTGAGGGGTGGCCTCAGCTGTAGATGTTATCTTTGTTTGAGCCCGCCAACAGCCAAGGACTTCAACCGACTTCAGCGAACATGGGATGACGGCACACGGACGAGGCAGAGACTTCAAGGACCTCAACAAGATAAGATTCCAACACGCAGACGAAGCGGTGACGGGGCGAAAGCACAAGGCTCCCAGAACATTCCGTCTCGTATCGCGCATCCTGGACCTGCTTTGCATAAAATATGTGACTACTCCTTTTAGAGGCGGCCTTAGTATTGTTGACTGTGGAACTCCTGAATAAAAAGAGAGACGCAAGAGCTGGACCTTAGAGCGTAGGGCGAGACTGTGACTAAGGGTCCGGCTCCATGCGTTCTCCGCATGAGCTAAATTGAACTCTGTCTCTGATTGATTCCTTGCTTCTTGTCTGATTAATAGATGTCATCAGTGTTTGAACCTGACACATTTTCACTCCTTAATCAACACATTTAAAGATATCTACAGTTTGGTCCGTAAGACTTTCCCCAGGTTTCCAAACTTACCGACTGACAGCTTTGGATGTTTTTTCCACACCACTTCCAACTTCAAAAAGATCAATTACACGTGTTTACAATCACATTTTTCATTTACGCCCTGAATCTCTGAATTCACGAGGGCGACTTAAGAGTGACCCAGTCCGAGGAAAGTCCATAAGTCCTCTATTTGTGCTAGACACAGCCTTATCAAGCTAATACAAAACTCAAAACCAGTGAAGTTGTCACGTTGTGTAAATGGTAAATAAAAACAGAATACAATGATTTGTAAATCCTTATATTCAATTGAATAGACTGCAAAGACAAGATATTTAATGTTCACACTGGAAAACGTTGTTATTTTTTGCAAATATTAGCTCATTTGGAATTCGATGCCTGCAACATGTTTCAAAAAAGCTGGCACAAGTGGCAAAAAAGACTGAGAACGTTGAGTAATGCTCGTCAAACACTTATTTGGAACATCCCACAGGGGAACAGGCTAATTGGGAACAGGTGGGTGCCATGAATGGGTATAAAAGCAGCTTCCATGAAGTGCTCAGTCATTCACAAACAAAGACTGGGCGAGGGTCACGACTTTGTCAACAAAGGCGTGAGCAAATTGTTTAAGAACAACATTTCTCAACCAGCTATTGCAAGGAATTTAGGGATTTCACCATCTACGGTCCATAATATCATCAAAAATTTCAGAGAATCTGGAGAAATCACTGCACATAAGCAGCAAGGCTGAAAACCAACATTGAATGCCTGTGACCTTCGATCCCTCAGGCGGTACTGCATCAAAAAGCGACATCAGTGTGTAAAGGATATCACCACATGGGCTTAGGAACACTTCAGAAAACCACTGTCAGTAACTACAGTTGGTCGCTACATCTGTAAGTGCAAGTTAAAACTCTACTATGCAAAGCCAAAGCCATTTATCAACAACACCCAGAAACGGCGCCGGCTTCGTTGGGCCCGAGCTCATCTAAGATGGACTGATGCAAAGCGGAAAAGTGTTCTGTGGTCTGACGAGTCCAAATTTCAAATTGTTTTTGGAAACTGTGGATGTCGTGTCCTCCGGACCAAAGAGGAAAAGAACCATCCGGATTGTTATATTGTTATAT
Organism: Nerophis lumbriciformis; assembly: GCF_033978685.3. Lineage (NCBI taxonomy): Eukaryota > Metazoa > Chordata > Actinopteri > Syngnathiformes > Syngnathidae > Nerophis > Nerophis lumbriciformis. The sequence continues at coordinate 66,134,830 of NC_084549.2, read as the reverse complement.
ATATAAATTGAAAATCATATATGAAAATTGATTTTTGTAAAACAAAAAAAATGTTTTTGTTCAAAAGGACCAATAAAAGTTCCAGTTTGAAATAACTGTGATTTTCTGTCAATTATTCATTGGCTAAAGGGTCATATTATGATTATTTTCTACATGTAAAGACTTCCTTGTGTTCTACATAACATGTAATGGTGGTTCTTTGCTCAAAATGATGCAAATATTATGTTTTACAGATAATCTTCAAGCCGCTTTCTGACCGTCTCTTCAGGACGCGCCGTTTTGTGGGCGAGCCTTATTTACCCCCACCTACAGGCCACGCTCACTTCGACTGTGTCTTCTCCCCGTCATCTATGTTGAAGCTTTTAGCGCGTCCATAGCGAGTCTACTGACAGATATATTTTGAAAATTCCTAGCACCAACACCGATTGTGATATCAATCGGGATCGGACAATCTCGATTAATTTTTTGCCATGTCACCCAGCCCTGGTTCTAAATATGTTCATCCATCCATCTTCTTCCGCTTATCCGAGGTCGGGCTGCGGGGGCAGCAGCCTAAGCAGAGAAGCCCAGACTTCCCTCTCCCCAGCCACTTCGTCCAGCTCCTCCTGGGGGATCCCGAGGCGTTCCCAGGCCAGCCGGGAGACATACAGTAGTCTTCCCCGTGGCCTCCTACCCGGTCAGACGTGCCCTAAACACCTCCCTAAGGAGGCGTTCGGGTGGCATCCTGACCAGATGCCCGAACTAAATATGTTCATCCCATCTTTAAAAAAAGTCCAAAATCCATATTAGTTTTTCACAAAAAGCTGCTTCCAACCGAACCCACGCAAAGATGACTTTTCAGTGCATGTAAACATAATAAAGTGTGTTGCGTTTAGGGTGGCACGGGGGCCCAGAATTTGGTGCTACATACGGCCCTGAAAGCGAAGAGAGGGTCAGACTTGATCCAGAAAAAGCAGACATGCTCATTTTTTTGAAGAAAAATTGTTGATTGATGACTGTTGCGTTCTTAGTGTCATAGTGTGTGTAGTTAGTATGTTCCAATAGCTGTAGTTAGTATGTTCCAATAGCTGTAGTTAGTATGTTCCAATAGCTGTAGTTAGTATGTTCCAATAGCTGTAGTTAGTATGTTCCAATAGCAGCAGAAGTGCACTTTTTGGAGAGCTGTATTATTTCCAGTTTTGTGCCCAAGGGACTGATTATATTGAACACTATATTATTATTTATACACCTATAGTGATCACAGAGACAGGTTGTTTTTGTGTTACTGTATATATTTGTTTTTCTGAAAAATCCCACTTAATATACTTTGGGTAACAACAGTCAATATTTATTTTTATTTTTTTATTTTTTTAGGGGGGTAACAGTCTATATTTATTTATTTATTAGATTTAATTGTTTTCTTATATAATAAAAGTGAGCTTTTGTTAAACCAAATATTGTGTGTTTTTTTCCATATACAACAACCTATCTGGATTTGATAAGAGAATCGATAAGGAATCGGTTCGATAAGAGGATTCGATAATGGGCTCGAACTCGATAATTTCTTATCAAACATCATCCCTAGTACTAACACTGATTGTGATATCGGGATCGGATGACATGAAAAAAATGAACCGATCTTTTTTAATTTTTTGCCATGTCACCCAGCCCTGGTTCTAAATAAGTTCATCCCATCTTTTAAAAAAAGTCTAAAATCCATATTAGTTTTTCACAAAAAGCTGCTTCCCACCAAACCCACGCAAAGATGACTTTTCAGTGCATGTAAACATAATAAAGTGTGTTGCGTTTAGGGGGGCACGGGGGCCCAGAATTTGGTGCTACATACGGCCATGAAAGCGAAGAGAGGGTCAGGCTTGATCCAGAAAAAGCAGACATGCAAATTTTTTTTTAAGAATTGTTGATTGATGCCTGTTGCGTTCTTAGTGTCATAGTGTGTGTAGTTAGTATGTTCCAATAGCTGTAGTTAGTATGTTCCAATAGCTGTAGTTAGTATGTTCCAATAGCTGTAGTTAGTATGTTCCAATAGCTGTAGTTAGTATGTTCCAATAGCTGTAGTTAGTATGTTCCAATAGCTGTAGTTAGTATGTTCCAATAGCTGTAGTTAGTATGTTCCAATAGCAGCAGAAGTGCACTTTTTGGAGAGCTGTATTATTTTCAGTTTTGTGCCCAAGGGACTGATTTTATTTAACACTATATTATTCTTTATACACCTATAGTGATCACAGAGACAAGTTGTTTTTTGTGTTACTGTATATATTTGTTTTTCTGAAAAATCCCACTTAATATACTTTGGGTAACAACAGTCAATATTTATTTATTTTTATTTTATTTTTTTAGGGGCGTAACAGTCAATATTTATTAGATTTAATTTTTTTCTTATATAATAAAAGTGAGCTTTTGTTAAACCAAATATTGTGTGTTTTTTCCATATACAACAACCTATCTGGACTCGATAAGAGAATCGATAAGGAATCGGGTCGATAAGAGGATTCGATAATGGGTTCAAACTCGATAATTTCTTATCAAACACCATCCCTAACCAACACTGATTGTGATAAAAAAATGAACCGATCTTTTTTAATTTTTTGCCATGTCACCCAGCCCGGGTTCTAAATAAGTTCATCCCATCTTTAAAAAAAAAGTCTAAAATCCATATTAGTTTTTCACAAAAAAGCTGCTTCCAACCAAACCCACGCAAAGATGACTTTTCAGTGCATGTAAACATAATAAAGTGTGTTGCGTTTAGGGGGGCACGGGGCCCCAGAATTTGGTGCTACATACGGCCCTGAAAGCGAAGAGAGGGTCAGACTTGATCCAGAAAAAGCAGACATGCTCATTTTTTTGAAGAACAATTGTTGATTGATGACTGTTGCGTTCATAGTGTCATAGTGTGTGTAGTTAGTATGTTCTAATAGCTGTAGTTAGTATGTTCCAATAGCTGTAGTTAGTATGTTCCAATAGCTGTAGTTAGTATGTTCCAATAGCTGTAGTTAGTATGTTCCAATAGCTGTAGTTAGTATGTTCCAATAGCTGTAGTTAGTATGTTCCAATAGCTGTAGTTAGTATGTTCCAATAGCTGTAGTTAGTATGTTCCAATAGCTGTAGTTAGTATGTTCCAATAGCTGTAGTTAGTATGTTCCAATAGCTGTAGTTAGTATGTTCCAATAGCTGTAGTTAGTATGTTCCAATAGCTGTAGTTAGTATGTTCCAATAGCAGCAGAAGTGCACTTTTTGGAGAGCTGTATTATTTTCAGTTTTGTGCCCAAGGGACTGATTTTATTTAACACTATATTATTCTTTATACACCTATAGTGATCACAGAGACAAGTTGTTTTTTGTGTTACTGTATATATTTGTTTTTCTGAAAAATCCCACTTAATATACTTTGGGTAACAACAGTCAATATTTATTTATTTTTATTTTATTTTTTTAGGGGCGTAACAGTCAATATTTATTAGATTTAATTTTTTTCTTATATAATAAAAGTGAGCTTTTGTTAAACCAAATATTGTGTGTTTTTGTCCATATACAACAACTTATCTGGATTCGATAAGAGAATCGATAAGGATTTGGCTCGATAAGAGGATTCGATAATGGGCTCGAACTCGATAATTTCTTATCAAAAATCATCCCTAACCAACACTGATAGTGATATCGGGATCGGATGACATGAAAAAAATTAACCGATCTTTTTTAATTTTTTGCCATGTCACCCAGCCCTGGTTCTAAATAAGTTCATCCCATCTTTAAAAAAAAAGATGGGATATATATATATATATATAACAAAAGTGAGCTTTTGTTAAACCAAATATTGTGTGTTTTTTTCCATATACAACAACCTATCTGGATCCGATAAGAGAATCGATAAGGAATCGGTTCGATAAGTGGATTCGATAATGGGCTCAAACTCGATAATTTCTTATCAAACATCATCCCTAACCAACACTGATTGTGATATCGGGATCGGATGACATGAAAAAAATGAACCGATCTTTTTTAATTTTTTGCCATGTCACCCAGCCCTGGTTCTAAATAAGTTCATCCCATCTTTAAAAAAAAAGTCTAAAATCCATATTAGTTTTTCACAAAAAGCTGCTTCCCACCAAACCCACGCAAAGATGACTTTTCAGTGCATGTAAACATAATAAAGTGTGTTGCGTTTAGGGTGGCACGGAGGCCCAGAATTTGGTGCTACATACGGCCCTGAAAGCGAAGAGAGGGTCAGACTTGATCCAGAAAAAGCAGACATGCTAATTTTTTTGAGGAAGAATTGTTGATTGATGACTGTTGCGTTCTTAGTGTCATAGTGTGTGTAGTTAGTATGTTCCAATAGCTGTAGTTAGTATGTTCCAATAGCTGTAGTTAGTATGTTCCAATAGCTGTAGTTAGTATGTTCCAATAGCTGTAGTTAGTATGTTCCAATAGCTGTAGTTAGTATGTTCCAATAGCTGTAGTTAGTATGTTCCAATAGCAGCAGAAGTGCACTTTTTGGAGAGCTGTATTATTTTCAGTTTTGTGTCCCAGGGACTGATTATATTTAACACTATATTATTCTTTATACACCTATAGTGATCACAGAGACAGGTTGTTTTTTGTGTTACTGTATATATTTGTTTTTCTGAAAAATCCCACTTAATATACTTTGGGTAACAACAGTAAATATATTTTTTTTTTTTTTTTTTTTTTTAGGGGGGGTAACAGTCAATATTTATTTATTTATTAGATTTAATTTTTTTCTTATATAATAAAAGTGAGCTTTTGTTAAACCAAATATTGTGTGTTTTTTCCATATACAACAACCTATCTGGACTCGATAAGAGAATCGATAAGGAATCGGGTCGATAAGAGGATTCGATAATGGGTTCAAACTCGATAATTTCTTATCAAACACCATCCCTAACCAACACTGATTGTGATAAAAAAATGAACCGATCTTTTTTAATTTTTTGCCATGTCACCCAGCCCGGGTTCTAAATAAGTTCATCCCATCTTTAAAAAAAAAGTCTAAAATCCATATTAGTTTTTCACAAAAAAGCTGCTTCCAACCAAACCCACGCAAAGATGACTTTTCAGTGCATGTAAACATAATAAAGTGTGTTGCGTTTAGGGGGGCACGGGGCCCCAGAATTTGGTGCTACATACGGCCCTGAAAGCGAAGAGAGGGTCAGACTTGATCCAGAAAAAGCAGACATGCTCATTTTTTTGAAGAACAATTGTTGATTGATGACTGTTGCGTTCATAGTGTCATAGTGTGTGTAGTTAGTATGTTCTAATAGCTGTAGTTAGTATGTTCCAATAGCTGTAGTTAGTATGTTCCAATAGCTGTAGTTAGTATGTTCCAATAGCAGCAGAAGTGCACTTTTTGGAGAGCTGTATTATTTTCAGTTTTGTGCCCAAGGGACTGATTATATTTAACACTATATTATTATTTATACACCTATAGTGATCACAAAGACAGGTTGTTTTTAGTGTTACTGTATATATTTGTTTTTCTGAAAAATCCCACTTAATATACTTTGGGTAACAACAGTCAATATTTTTTTTTTTTTTTTTTTTTTTTTTTAGGGGGGTAACAGTCAATATTTATTTATTTATTATATATATTTTTTAATATATATATATATATATATATATATATATATATATATATATATATATATATATATATATATATATATATAATAAAAGTGAGCTTTTGTTAAACCAAATATTGTGTTTTTTTTTCCATATACAACAACCTATCTGGATTCGATAATAGAATCGATAAGGAATCGGTTCGATAAGAGGATTCGATAATGGGCTCGAACTCGATAATTTCTTATCAAACATTATCCCTAACCAACACTGATTGTGATATCGGGATCGGATGACATGAAAAAAATGAACCGATCTTTTTTAATTTTTTGCCATGTCACCCAGCCCTGGTTCTAAAGAAGTTCATCCCAGCTTTAAAAAAAAAAGTCTAAAATCCATATTAGTTTTTCACAAAAAAGCTGCTTCCCACCAAACCCACGCAAAGATGACTTTTCAGTGCATGTAAACATAATAAAGCGTGTTGCGTTTAGGGTGGCACGTGGGGCCAGGATCTGGTGCTAGGTACGCCCTTGCAGGAGATGTCATTTTAGCGCGATGCCAGTGAGGCTCTCCCCGCCCCTCTGCGTCTCCAGGCCGGCCTCGCATGCACCCATGTCCCGCATGGAGGCAGAGAAGGGCCGTGGGCTACGTCTTAATATGTTTGCTGAAGAGAACCACGCCAAAGACGCAATGTCACCGCCAGAGGTTGATCACGTGACGACGTGTCCGTTGATCAAAGATCGTTAATTGTTGCATCATCGTGATAAAACATCCCCCTCCCCATCCCCCCCACCAACACACACACGCATGATCATTTACCCGAACATTCCGCCGAGGAACGATCCCGAGGCTTTGACCTTCTTGTCGGCTTCGGCCATCAGCTGCATGGCCTCCTTCTCTTTGCCCGTGTTGTCCATGGTGGCGGGAAGGTTGCTGCTGTTGACGGGGAGGAAGAAGGCCGCGCGTCGAAGTTCCGCAGAGGATGGCGGGAGGATGGCGGGAGGCTAGCGAGTGCAACGGTGCTGATGCTGACACCAAGCTAGCGCACTTCTTCTTCGTCGTCTATGAGGGCGGCGACTCACGCTCGCCACCTGCTGGACACAAAGTTAGTGGCGGAGTAAACACAAATACAACAGCAACCACAATACTCGTTAAGTTATGATTGTCACACACACACACACTAGGTGTGGCAGAATTATTCTCTGCATTTGACCCATCACCCTTGATCACCCCCTGGGAGGTGAGGGGAGCAGTGAGCAGCAGCTGTGGCCGCGCCCGGGAATCATTTTTTGGTGATTTAACCCCCAATTCCAACTCTTGATGCTGAGTGTCAAGCAGGGAGGTAATAGGTCCCATTTCTATAGTCTTTGGTATGATTCGGCCGGGATTTGAACTCACAACCTACCGATCTCAGGGCGGACACTCTAACCACTAGGCCACTGATGTTTTTTCATATATATATATATATATATATATATATATATATATATATATATATGTATGTATGTGTGGGGAAAAAAAATCACAAGACTATTTCATCTCTACAGGCCTGTTTCATGAGGGGGGGTTCCCTCAATCATCATGATTGAGGGGACCCCCCCTCATGAAACAGGCCTGTAGAGATGAAATAGTCTTGTGATTTTTTTTTCCCACACATACATATATTGCGCTCTACTACGGTATCGAGCACTATTTTTTGGATAACCTTATTAAGACATATATATATATATATATATATATATATATATACCGGTAT
>NC_084549.2:66067500-66125000 GCF_033978685.3 Nerophis lumbriciformis | reverse complement strand
CTGAGATAGGCTCCAGCACCCCCACGACCCCCCAAAAAAGGGACAAGCTGTAGAAAATGGATGGATGGCATTTAGATTTAGATTCAACATTTAGATCAGTAGATGTCGTGAGTTGGTGAGGCCCTTTGAGACATTAGTGATTAAGGGCTATATAAATACTATTGATTGACTGAAATTTACAAAAAATGTCTAATTAAAAATGATAATTCCACAACATGAAATCAAAGGAATATGCAAACCCTTTTTTTCTTTTCCCAATCCAAACATTTTAATAGTGCTGTGAGTGGTCTTCCACAGAACAAAAGCATGCTCAGTGCAGTGGACAACGGGTCTTTTCAATGACGTGAGCGGTGAATATGTCCCCACAGCTTCAAAACACGTCAGCTGGATTGAAAAAGTTCCCTGCAAAACTTGCTCGCTGAACGCAGCTCAGGTCACGACATACAAAGACTTATTTTCCTTACAAAAAAAGTGGAACAACTGCTTTGCGCAAAACACACCATGCAGAGAGAGAGAGAGACCCTTTCCGGCTGCTACCAGTGAGACCACTCCCGTCGTTTGTTTGGAAGTCCCGACAGCAGTTTTTTGGAAGTCAAAACCACGTTTAATCGTGAGGCTAACAGTCAAAAGAACCATTATTTGGAAAAACCTGGTTGGAAAGTAAAGAAAACCACATAAAAGTGCATCGTTAAAGTCACTCCATGCATTAGGGAAGTCGTTAAAAAGCCACGTTTAAAGAAGGGGAAATCTGCGTTCTTCTCCTCTTGTCCATGTAGGGTAGGACCTCTTTAAACTGTCGGCAGTGATTCCCAACCTAGAACTCTCTTGATGAAATGATCGTTAACGAAGAGGCAAGAATGAGTTCTCCATAGCAACCGTGCTCCAAGTATGGATCCTCTCATGGAACAAAATTAAATACAGCTTTCAATAAAGACTTTAATGCGTCGGTAATTAATCATAAATGTAATTAAATGCATAAATGTGTCCGAAATGTATTTCATGGAAAATTACATTTAATTATTACATTTATTATTGATTAAATTATTTTATTAATTATAAATATGAAATTATTTCATTAACATTTATGTCATAAATTTATTCTTTATTTAAATTTGTTTTATTTAATCATGTAATTATTGATCCTTTAACTGGATTTAAAATTGTAAATTTTGATTTAGGTATAACATTTGGATAATTACTTAAATGTGTCGCTAATTAATCATAACTGTAATTAAATGCATAAATGTGTCCAAAATGTATTTCATGGAAAAGTACATCCAATTAATTATTACATTTATTATTGATTTAATTATTTCATTAATTATAAATATTTAATTATTTCATTAACATTTATGTCATAAATGTATTCTTTATTATTTTTTTATTTTATTTAATCATGTAATTATTGATCCTTTAACTGGATTTAAAATTGTACATTTTGATTTAGATATATCATTTGGATAATTACTTAAATGTGTCGTTAATTAATCATAATTGGAATTAAATGCATAAATGTGTCCAAAATGTATTTCATGGTGTCTGTCTATCTGTGTTGGCCCTGCGATGAGGTGGCGACTTGTCCAGGGTGTACCCCGCCTTCCGCCCGATTGTAGCTGAGATAGGCTACAGCGCCCCCGCGACCCCGAAGGGAATAAGCGGTAGAAAATGGATGGATGGAAGTACATAAATGATTTAACACTTTTATTAATCATTGATTTAATTATTTCATTAATTATAAATGTTAAATTATTTCACTAACATTTATGTCATAAATGTATTCTTTATTTACATTTTTTGATGTAATCATGTAATTATTGATCCTTTAACTGGATTTAAAATTGTACATTTCGATTTAGATATAACATTTTCTGATAATTACTTAAATGTGTCGTCAATTAATCATAATTGGAATTAAATGCATAATTGTGTTCAAAATGTAATTCATTGAAAATTACATTTAATACTATTATTAATTATTGATTTTATTATTTCATTTTTTTTATTTAATCATTTCATGAGCCTTTATGTCAGCGCTTCATGAATGTTTTCTTCAATATTTATTTTTATTCAATCATTTAATTATTGATCATTTAACCTGTTTTAAAATGTTACATTTCGATTAGATTTAGTGCTGAACGTTTATATTAAGTTAACATTTTAGATTTGAAATGTAACAGTTAGATTTAAATATAACATTTAGATTTAGATGATAAAATGTAGCTAATTATTTATTCTTGAACTGGATTTAAAATTTCACCTTTTGATTTAGATATAACATTTACATTTAATGTTGAAATTAATGTTGAACGTTTATATTAAGTAAACATTTATATTTAATATTTAACATTTTGATTTATATTAACATTTTGATTTATATTTAACATTTAGATTTAGACGATAACATTTAACTGGGTTAAACATTTATTACAGTCGTCGGGAGTTATTTCCGAACTTCCCCACCAAGATATCGACCGGCGCTCCTCCTCTGGTCACAAGTGGAAGTGCAGGGTAACCAATCAGGCGTTAGGACCCGCCCACTGACACACACCTTTATCAAACAATTAAATACACCATTAAATCATGAAATAAATAATTAACCTGTAAAACAATGAAAACAGGAAAAATATAATTAAATTAAAAAAAGTATTTAACTAATTCATATTGAATTAATTAAATATGGAATAATTTAAATAAATTCAATTATTGAAATAATGAAATGTACTTTTACACTAAATAAATGAATGACACATTCATGTATTTAATTCCACTAATAGTTAATTAATGGCACATTTAATCGTTTAAAGACTGATTTATTTATTTAATTTTGTCCCATTTGACCCTCCATGTCAAAGGTCCATTTTGTAGGCTTTTAGTGAAGAGAAAATGAAATATTGTTTGGAAGTAGGAAGGCTGAAAAGTTCAATATGCAAGAAAATTCTAGTAATAAGACAACAAAAACGGGCTAATATCAGCAGCTAACGTTGGCTAGCATGCTACATGAGAATGGTTAGATTAGAAGTCAAACGAGCGAATGAACGTAATAAATGTTGCGGTACGTCAGAGTGCATGCTTGATAAAAACCTAACGCGTTCCGTTCTTCATCCATAACAGTCTCGACTCATCAGTGGCAGCGTCTACTTCCTGTTGCAGTCACTACTTCCGGTGTAACTTCCTGTTTCAGTGTTTACTTCCTGCGTAACTTCCCGTTGCAGTGTCTACTTCCTGTTGCTGTGTCTACTTCCTGTTTAACTTCCTGTCGCAGCGCTTCCTTCCTCAGTCGTCCTCGGACAAGGCGTCGGTCGGGGTCGACGGCCGAGACTTGCTCCCACTTCTGGCCTCCGACCTCCCGTCCCGCAGGAAGTCTTCGATCTCGCCCGGCAAACGCTGGAACTTCTCCTCGAACTCGGCCTCGATGGCGGCCTGCAGCTGCAAGCGGGAAGACGATGAACTCGATTACTCGCGGGAGTAATCAGATTACTTGGTGGGAAATATTCCAATTGGTAAACAAACGTACTTTGACTGATGACATTGTCTGCATCCTCGCACTTCACCAAAATAAAACTTTTTCCATATTTCCTTTTTATTGGAGAATTTTAGGAAAGAAAAAAGTAATAATTTTACATGAAAATATTGCAGTGTTTCAAGAACAAAGTAAAAAGTTAAACGTTTAAAAAAAAGAAGAAGAAACCATCGTAAAGCCTTAATATGACAAAAATATAAAAATTTACCAGATTTACTTCTGCAAATAAACATTTTACTTATATAATCTTGTAAAATTGTAATAAATACCCGATTTTTTGGGACTTTTGTCATTTTATGAGAATAAAATCGGAATACGAGGAAAAGTCAGAGTTTTCTGAGAAAAATGTTGAAATTATACAAGAAACAAAGTTTTTAATTTTATATTTTAAAAAGTCATAATTTGAGAATAAAATATTGCAATGTCAGCAGAACAAAGTCAGAATATGAGAAAAAAATTCAACATTTACAAAAATTATTAAAAACCTAATCTGAAAAAAAAACGCAATTTTGTGAGAAATTACTTAGTTTTAACAGAATAAATTTGCAATTTTACGAAACAAAAGTTTTATTTCTGCAAGATTAAACTTTTTTTTTTTAACGATGAAATACGGAATTTTTATGAAAAATAATCAGAATTTGACCAGAAACGATTGCAATTTGACCAGATGAAGTTTGTCATTTTATGAGAATAAAATCGTAATACGAGGAAAAGTCGGAATTTTCAGAGAAAAATGTTGAAATTATACAAGAAACAAAGTTTTAATTTTAGATTTTAAAAAGTCATAATTTGACAAGAAAATATTGCAACGTCAGCAGAACAAAGTCAGAATATGAGAAAAAAGTTCAACATTTACAAGAATTATTAAAAACTTAATCTGAAAAAAAAACGCAACTTTTTGAGAAATTACTTAGTTTTAACAGAATACATTTGCAATTTTACGAAACAAAAGTTTTATTTCTGCAAGATTAAACTTTTTTTTTTTAACGATGAAATACGGAATTTTTATGAAAAATAATCAGAATTTGACCAGAAACGATTGCAATTTGACCAGGGGAAGTTTGTCATTTTATGAGAATAAAATCGTAATACGAGGAAAAGTCAGAATTTTCAGAGAAAAGTGTTGAAATTATACAAGAAACAAAGTTTTAATTTTAGATTTTAAAAAGTCATAATTTGACAAGAAAATATTGCAATGTCAGCAGAACAAAGTCAGAAGATGAGAAAAAAGTTCAACATTTACAAGAATTATTAAAAACTTAATCTGAAAAAAAACCTGCAATTTTGTGAGAAACTACTTAGTTTTAACAGAATAAATTTGCAATTTTAGGAAACAAAAGTTTTATTTCTGCAAGATTAAACTTTTTTTTTAACGATAAAATACGGAATTTTTATGGAAAATAATCAGAATTTGACCAGAAACGATTGCAATTTGACCAGATGAAGTTTATCATTTTATGAGAATAAAATTGTAATACGAGGAAAAGTCAGAGTTTTCTGAGAAAAATGTTGAAATTATACAAGAAACAAAGTTTTAATTTTATATTTTAAAAAGTCATAATTCGACAAGAAAATATTGCAATGTCAGCAGAACAAAGTCAGAAGATGATAAAAAAGTTCAACATTTACAAGAATTATTAAAAGCTTAATCTGAAAAAAAAGCAACTTCATGAGAAATTACTTAGTTTTAACAGAATAAATGAGCAAATTTACAAAACAAAAGTTTTATTTCTGCAAGATTAACATTTTTTTTTTAATGATGAAATATGGAATTTTAATGAAAAATAATCAGAATTTGACCAGAAACGATTGCAATTTGACCAGATTAAAGTTATCATTTTATGAGAATAAAATTGTAATACGAGGAAAAGTCAGAATTTTCTAAGAACATTTTTAAATATTATACAAAAAAACAATTTTAATTTCAGATTTTAAAAAGTCATAATTTCACAAGAAAATATTGCAATGTCAGCAGAACAAAGTCAGAAGATGAGAAAACATTTCAACATTTACAAGAATTATTAAAAGATTCATCTGAAAAAAGATACAGAATAAATTTGCAATTTTACTGGACAAAAGTTTTATTTCTGCGAGATTTAAAAAAAAATGTTTATGAAAAATAATATGAATTTGACCAGAAAACATTGCAATGTCAGCATTTACAAAAGTTAAGAAAAGCCTCAATATGAAAAAAGACGCAACATTACCAGAAATTACTTGCAGTTTTAAAAGAATGAATTTGCAATTCTACAAGACAGAAGTTTTACTTCTGCGGTAAATTAAAAAAAAAAAATTATGACAAAAAATATGGAAATGAAAAAGAGCAAAAATCATAATTTGACCAGAAACGATTGCAATTTGACCAGGTGAAGTTTGTCATTTTATGAGAACAAAATCATAAGAGAAAAAGTCAGAATTTTCAGAGAAAAATGTTGAAAAATCATACAAGAAACAACATTTTAATTTCAGATTTTAAAAAGTCATAATTTCACAAGAAAATATCGCAACGTCAGCAGAACAAAGATACAACTCTACCAGAGAGTACTTGCAGTTTTAACAGAATACGTTTGCAATTTTACTGGACAAAAAGTTTTACTTCTGCAAGAAACAATTTTTTTATGAAAAAAACATGGAATTTTAATGAAAAAGAATTAGAATTTGACCAGATTTTTTTTTTTTACAAAATATACAAGAGTTAAGAGAAGACTCATTATCAGAAAAAGATGCAACTTTACCAGAATACTTGCAGTGTGTGTGTGTGTGTGTGTGTGTGTGTGTGTGTGTGTGTGTGTGTGTGTGTGTGTGTGTGTCACCTTTGGTCTGTGCTCCTGTATCTCCTGCATGAGAAGGTTGTGTTGCTCCACCATGTGATCGTGACGCTTGGCCTGAGTCTCCTCCAACTGGAGAAGAAGACGACTTGGTGAGGTCACAGAGAAGGTGGTGAAGTGGTGATGTGGACTCACCCTCTTGATGTTGTGCACCACTTCATTGACGTACGACTTGTTGATCTCCATCTTCTCTCTGGGCAGGTCAAAGACAAGGAGAAACCACTACACTCTTTACAAATCTAATATTTTCCAAGCTGCAGAATAATAAACATAACTTGACACATGCAAGCCGTTAACATGCTAACATTAGCATGCTAACTGTTTAAGCCAATCACACGGCGCTGTTCAGCATGGTGGCCACTGATTGGCTCAGCCTCAAGGCAGGATGACTGACATTAGCACGCTCACTTTCTTCGCCAGACTCATATGACTTGGCGCTCGACAAATGCTAACTGTTAGCATGCTTACATTAATGTTCTAGCATGCTAACTTTTTTAGCCAAACACCTCAGAGTAATTTAACTTGCTACTTCACACATGCAAACGGTTAGCTCGCTAATATTAGCATACTGACATTAACATGCTAATTGTTTAAGCCAATTTTGCAACCGGACACCTTAGACTCATACGACTTGGTACTTGACACATGCTAACGTGTTTAGCTAATTTTACATGCGCATGCTTCATAGTCATAAAACTTGGTACTTGACACATGCTAACTTTTTTAACTAATTTTTGCATGTGTACGCATTATAGTCATATGTCTTGGTACTTGACACAGGCTAACTTTTTTTTTGTGCAAATTTTACATGCGTACGCTTCATAGTCATACGACTTGGTACTTGACACATGCTAACTTTTTAGCTAATTTTACATGCGAACACTTCATAATCATATAACTTGCTACTTGACACATGCTAACGCTTTTAGTTAATTTTACATGTGTATGCTTCATAGTCATTTAACTTGGTACTTGACACATGCTAACTTTTTTAGTTAATTTTACATGCGTACGCTTCATAGTCATTTAACTTGGTACTTGACACATGCTAACTTTTTTAGTTAATTTTACGTGCGTACGCTTCATAATCGTATAACTTGGTACTTGACACATGCTAACTTGTTTAGTTAATTTTACATGCATACTCTTCATAATCATATAACTTGGTATTTGACCCATGCTAACTTTTTTAGCTAATTTTACATGCGTACGCTTCATAGTCATATAACTTGGTACTTGACACATGCTAACGTGTTTAGCTAATTTTACATGCGTACGCATCATAGTTATAAGACTTGGTAGCCTACTTGACACATGCTAACTTTTTTAGCTAATTTTTGCATGTGTATGCATCATAGTCATACGACTTGGTACTTGACACATGCTAACTTTTTTTTTTTAGCAAATTTTACATGCGTATGCTTCATAGTCATATGACTTGGTACTTGACACATGCTAACTTTTTTTTAAAGCAAATTTTACATGCGTACACTTCATAGTCATACGACTTGGTACTTGACACATGCTAACTTTTTTATAGCAAATTTTACATGCGTACACTTCATAGTCATATAACTTGCTACTTGACACATGCTAACTTTTTTAGCTAATTTTTGCATGTGTACTAGAGATGCGCGGATAGGCAATTATTCCATCCGCAACCGCGTCAGAAAGTCGTCAACCATCCGCCATCCACCCGATGTAACGTTTGATCAGAACTGCACCCGCCCACCATCCGCCCGTTGTTATATATCTAATATTAATAAAAAAATTAAAAAAAGGGTGAAAACTACGCGAATTGCACCTTGTGCAGACAAGATTTTTCGATCGGACACGGAGGAATTAGCGATGTAACAGACCACGTTGGGACAAAAAAACACAAGTCTAATGCCGTTGCTAGCGATACAAGTGGAAAACTTTCAACGTTTTTCGTCGCCCAAACAGATTCTTTGGATGTGATAAATGCCGAAGTTTTATTTACGGAGGCAATAATTGAGCATGGACTTCCAATCGCACTGGCTGATCACATGGGACAGTTAATAATGTAATGCAACCTTTAAAAATCATTACGCGGTGATCGCGATCCCAAAAATAAACTTTTCTTGCATGATAATGTCCAGAAAAATTCGCTTTATATTACTATAGAGTCCTTTTAACGAATGAGTTTGATGGTTTAACACAAACCTTAAATGAAAGAAGTCCTTTGTTCTCCTGCACCATGCATGCGCAATCCTGTCGGCTGTATTTCACAGCACGACATACTGTAAAAAGTGTTTATACTATTTATACTTTCAATTAACAAATTGAAGTCTTGTGAAAGGTTGACAGGATAACTGGCATTAACTGTCAAAATAATTTCAAACTATTGAAGTTAGCTTACAGAATAAACATGTCAATCAACCCATATGATTTTTGCTGTAATATTTTTATTTTGAAAAGTCACTGTGACTGATAGAAAAGTGATGGTTTTAGCAACATTTTAACCTGTCTGAATGCTAATAGTCATTTTGCGTCGGGGGGCGAAGCCCTGAACCCTCCACCAGGACTTTGTCCTGGACCTACCGGGGCCTGCGGCCCTTGGACCCTGGCTACTAGGTTTTTCTGATTTAAAAGTTGGCAGGTATGGTGAGGTTATAAAGCTTTTGCCTGTTAAAGAAAGGAGACTGATCCAATGCACAGACATTCGCGTGCCACGCTGTCACGACCCAGACGCACACCAGTGCGCAATCATATGGGAGCCGCGCTGAGCGCACCTCCAAGCGCGTCTCGCTGCCGGCGACGGCCAGATATGGGCCCACGCTCCAGCGCCATCCATTTTCAGGGCTAGTTGATTCGGCAGGTGGGTTGTTACACACTCCTTAGCGGGTTCCAACTTCCATGGCCACCGTCCTGCTCTCTATATCAACCAGGGTGAGCCCCACCCCTTTCATGAGCGCACTACGCGCGGAGTGACCCATGTTACGAGCCCCCGGCCACGGGGGTGGCGGGCAGGTAAGCTGCTTACCTGCTGCGCGTGACGCCGGCCGCGGCGAAAGCGGACGAGGCGGGGTGTCGGTGCGGTGGGCGCGGTAGTGACCCTGGACGTGCGTCGGGCCCTTCTCGCGGATCGCCTCAGCTACGGCTCCCGGTGGGGCCCTCTTGGGGGAAGGGGCCTCGGTCCCGGACCCCGGCGAGGCGTCCCTTAATTCTCCGCTCCGTAAAAGTGTCCATCTCTTTTCTTTTTTTTTCTTCTGTTGTGGCATATGCAGCAGGTGCCTGCTCGTTTTTCGTATGTGGGTAACAACATTTAACTATGTATATATATTTCCGAATTGGTTTAACTGCCACCCGCAAAAAAAAAAAAAAAAAAAAAAAATTAATCCGCCCGACCCGACCCGCGAGCGGATAAAATCTTAGTTTTTTTAATTTCATCCGCCCGATCCGCGGATAATCCGCGGACTCCGCGGTTGTGTCCGCAAACCGCGCATCTCTAATGTGTAAACATCATAGTCATACGACTTGGTACTTGACACATGCTAACGTTTTTAGTTAATTTTACAT
Organism: Nerophis lumbriciformis; assembly: GCF_033978685.3. Taxonomy (NCBI): domain Eukaryota; kingdom Metazoa; phylum Chordata; class Actinopteri; order Syngnathiformes; family Syngnathidae; genus Nerophis; species Nerophis lumbriciformis. The sequence goes on along the minus strand of NC_084549.2, from coordinate 66,115,112 downwards.
GCGTACGCTTCATAATCGTATAACTTGGTACTTGACACATGCTAACGTTTTTAGTTAATTTTACATGCGTACGCTTCATAATCGTATAACTTGGTACTTGACACATGCTAACGTTTTTAGTTAATTTTACATGCGTACGCTTCATAATCATATAACTTGGTACTTGACACATGCTAACCTTTTTAGTTAATTTTACATGCGTACCCTTCATAATCATATAACTTGGTATTTGACACATGCTAACGTTTTCAGCTAATTTTTGCATGTGTACACATCATAGCCATACGACTTGGTACTTGACACATGCTAACGTGTTTAGCTAATTTTACATGCGTACGCATCATAGTTATAAGACTTGGTACTTGACACATGCTAACTTTTTTAGCGACCCTAATTTTTGCATGTGTACGCATCATAGTCATACGACTTGGTACTTGAGCAGCATCTTACTCTTCAGCCAGATGTTTCTCCTTGGTCTTGGCCAAGTTGATCTTCTCCGTTCTCCTTCGATCCATCTGCCTCTTCAGCTCCTTCTTCTCCCTGAGTCGCATGGTGGTCGTGGTCACAGCGAGACAACAAAGGACGGTCACCTTGACAGATGTTTGACTTACTTGCAGCAGATGTCTTTGAGTTTCTTCATCTGCGTGCCGTGGTTCTCCTCGGCCAGAGAGCTCAGTCGCTCCGTCAGCTGGCAAACACACAAATGTTGTCCTTTGAAAGTGAAAAGTTGACTTTTTTCAAACAACACATCAGTGAAGTGGGAGCGTGCTTTATCAGTATCAGGCTTCAAACAGCGCTTTGAGACGCTGCCTGCTGCAAAAGTGAGCCATCAATCCCGACTTTCTCATTTTGATTTAAAACAATGAATAAATCGGCGACAATTGTTTAGTTTTGTAGGCTAAAGTGAATAGAAGAGATAACAGAATATTTCGTTTGTCATTTGAAAATATTTTGTTGACTGACTCTCTAGTCAACAGATAAAATAGACAGTTTAAAAAAACGTGCAAAGATTAAAAACTAAAAACCGTGAAATAGACTCAAATAATTGTTGATGTTGTGCGAACTGTCCATCATTTTGTAACTCTGCTGTTGCAATGTCAGCTTCTCTATAGATATTTAAGCTTTGAAAGCAAAAAAAAAAAAAAAAAAAAAAAAGACTTATTTTTAACACTTTAATGACTGAGACTCTTTTGGGTCCCTGGGACCTTTAGTGTGATTTTTTTTCTTTTTCAAACTGTCATTGTTAAAAAAAATAAAACAAAATGTTGTTATGCATTATTGAGCTATTTAAGGATTCAATTACTTCACATCAAATATTCCATTTTGAATAATCTTTTGGGGAACGTTTTTGCATATTTTGTGTTTTTCTTTGAAGCATAAAACATAAAAAAAATAAAAAACTTATGGCAACAAATAGATCTAAAGTTCATCTATAGATATTTAAGGGTTGAAAGTAAAAAAAAAAACAAACAAACAAAAAACAAAAAAAATATATATATATTGTTATGCATTATTGAGCTATTTAAGGCTTCAATTACTCCACATCAAATATTCCATTTTGAAAAATATTTTGGGGGAAATTTTGAATATTTTGTGTTTTAACTTTAAAAACAAAATAGGTTTTCTTTGAAAAAAAAAAAAAAGGCACAAACTATACAAAATATGAAACAACTTGTAAAAGTGGATCTATAGATATTTAGGTGTTGAAAGTGAAGAAAACAAAATCTATGACATTTTTTTTTACACTTTAATGACTGAGACCCTTTTGGATCCCTGAGACCTTCAGTGTGATTTTTTTCCCCCTTTCAAACTGTCTTTTTCAAAAATTAATAATAAATCAAACGCAATGTTGTTATGAAATATTGGCCCTTTTAAGGCTTTAATTACTTCACATCAAATATTCCATTTTGAATAATCTTTTGGGGAACGTTTTTGCATATTTTGTGTTTTTCTTTGAAGCATAAAACATAACATTTTTTAAAACATATGGCAACGGATAGATCTAAAGTTCATCTATAGATATTTAAGCGTTGAAAGTAAAAAAAAAAATATATATATATGACTTATTTTTAACACTTTAATGACTGAGACCCTTTTGGGTCCCTGGGACCTTTAGTGTGATTTTTTTTCTTTTTCAAACTGTCATTGTTAAAAAAAATAAAACACAATGTTGTTATGCATTATTGAGCTATTTAAGGATTCAATTACTTCACATCAAATATTCCATTTTGAAAAATCTTCTGGGGAAAATGTTGCATATTTTGGGTTTTGGCTTTTAAAAAACATACAAAAAATGGAAAACTTTATGGCAGCAGATATATCTAAAGTCATACTTGCCAACCCTCCCGATTTTCCCGGGAGATTCTCGAATTTCAGCGCCTCTCCCGAAAATCTCCCGGGGCAACCATTCCTCCCCAATTTCTCCCGATTTCCACCCGGACAACAGTATTGAGGGCGTGCCTTAAAGGCACTGCCTTTAGCGTCCTCTACAACAATGTTTTTCAACCACTGTGCCGCGGCACACTTGTGCCATGAGATATTGTCTGGTGTGCCGTGGGAAATTATGCAACTTCACCTAATTGGTCCAAAAAAATCCATCCATTTTCTACCGCTTGTCCCTTTTTGGGGTAGCGGGGGGTGCTGGAGCATGCATTCGGGCGGAAGGTGGGGTACACCCTGGACAAGTCGCCACTTCATCGCAGGGCCAAATATTTTTTGCAAATCAATAATTATAATAATGTGCCGTTGTCTAGTGCAGTGTTTTTCAACCTTTTTTGGCATGTAAAAGGTATCCATCCATCCATTTTCTACCGCTTGTCCCTTTTGGGGTATGTGACGCTTAAACCAAAAATGAACAAAAGGCAAGTCCCGCTAGGAAAAGGCACTGAAGCATGGCTATGCAAAACAAAAGTAAAACTGAACTGGTCACAAAGTAAACAAAAACAGAATGCTGGACGACAGCAAAAACTTACAGCGTGTGGAGCAGGGCGACGGTGTCCACAAAGTACATCCGTAAACGACATGACAATCAACAATGTCCCCACAAAGAAGGATAGTGTATGCACAACTTAAATAGTCTTGATTGCGAAAACAAAGCAGGTGCAAGCAATAGGACTCAAACAGGAAGGGTCACCAAATTAACAGCGTAAGACAGAAACTAAAGCACTATACACAGGAAACAACAACACACTCAAAATAAGGCATGACAACCTGGTGGAGTTTCATTTTTTAGCCTTTTCCGCTGGTGGTGTGCCTCCGTATTTTTTTTAATGAAAAAAATGTGCCTTAAAGGCACTGCCTTTAGCGTCCTCTACAACAATGTTTTTCAACCACTGTGCCGCGGCACACTTGTGCCATGAGATATTGTCTGGTGTGCCGTGGGAAATTATGCAACTTCACCTAATTGGCCTCCGTATTTGTTTTAATGAAAAAAATGTGCCGTGGCTCAAAAAAGGTTGAAAAACACCGCCCTACAACCTGTCGTCACGTCCGCTTTTCCTCCATATAAACAGCGTGCCGGCCCAGTCACATAATATATGCGGCTTTTACACACACGCAAGTGAATGAATGCAATGCATACTTGGTCAACAGCCATACAGGTCACACTGAGGGTGGCCGTATAAACAACTTTAAAGGGGAACATTATCACCAGACCTATGTAAGCGTCAATATATACCTTGATGTTGCAGAAAAAAGACCATATATATTTTTAACCGATTTCCGAACTCTAAATGGGTGAATTTTGGCGAATTAAACGCCTTTCTAATATTCGCTCTCGGAGCGATGACGTCACATCAGGAAACAATCCGCCATTTTCTCAAACACTGAGTCAAATCAGCTCTGTTATTTTCCGTTTTCCGTACCTTGGAGACATCATGCCTCGTCGGTGTGTTGTCGGAGGGTGTAACAACACGAACAGGGACGGATTCAAGTTGCACCAGTGGCCCAAAGATGCGAAAGTGGCAAGAAATTGGACGTTTGTTCCGCACACTTTACCGACGAAAGCTATGCTACGACAGAGATGGCAAGAATGTGTGGATATCCTGCGACACTCAAAGCAGATGCATTTCCAACGATAAAGTCAAAGAAATCTGCCGCCAGACCCCCATTGAATCTGCCGGAGTGTGTGAGCAATTCAGGGACAAAGGACCTCGGTAGCACGGCAAGCAATGGCGGCAGTTTGTTCTCGCAGACGAGCGAGCTATCGACCCTAGCTTCCCTGGCCTGCTGGCATCAACTCCAAAACTGGACAGATCAGCTTTCAGGAAAAGAGCGCGGATGAGGGTATGTCTACAGAATATATTAATTGATGAAAACTGGGCTGTCTGCACTCTCAAAGTGCATGTTATTGCCAAATGTATTTCATATGCTGTAAACCTAGTTCATAGTTGTTAGTTTCCTTTAATGCCAAACAAACACATACCAATCGTTGGTTAGAAGGCGATCGCCGAATTGGTCCTCGCTTTCTCCCGTGTTGCTGGCTGTCGTGTCGTTTTCGTCGGTTTCGCTTGCATACGGTTCAAACCGATATGGCTCAATAGCTTCAGTTTCTTCTTCAATTTCGTTTTCGCTACCTGCCTCCACACTACAACCATCCGTTTCAATACATGCGTAATCTGTTGAATCGCTTAAGCCGCTGAAATCCGAGTTTGAATCCGAGCTAATGTCGCTATAGCTTGCTGTTCTTTCCGCCATGTTTGTTTGTATTGGCATCACTATATCAAATCGGGCACTTTGAAGCTTTTTTTAGGGATATTGCGTGATGGGTAAAATTTTGAAAAAAACATCGAAAAATATAATAAGCCACTGGGAACTGATTTTTAATGGTTTTAACCCTTCTGAAATTGTGATAATGTTCCCCTTTAACACTGTTACAAATATGCGCCACACTGAGAACCCACACCAAACAAGAATGACAAACACATTTCGGGAAAACACCCGCACCGTAACACAACATAAACACAACAGAACAAATACCCAGAACCCCTTGGAGCACTAACTCCTGCGGGACAATACAATATACACCCCCCGCTACCACCAACCCACCCCCCCACCCCACCCCATCTCCCGAATTCGGAGGTCTCAAGGCTGGCAAGTATGGGCCCTAGACAGTTCACCACAGAGCTCCTCAATCAAGTGGCAACAAATGCGAGCAGAAACATGGCGTCACCGTCTTGATGTGCTCCCTCTGCAGGTACTTCTGGCTGTAGTACTGTTCCTGCCTCAGCGCCACCAGCTGCTGCTGCTGCTCCCCTCTCAGCGTCTGCAGGCGCTCGTCGCGCTCGCCCTCGGACGCCGCCGCCCTGTGGCCAACAAAGCAAAGTGCTGAGACCTGGTTAAGATAAGTGAGGAGCGGAAGAGGGCGTGACCGACCTGCTCTTGCTGCGCTGCCGGGACGTCTTCTTGTACTTGGTGTTGACGTCCCTCAGCAGCTCCGAGATCTTCTTCTGGTGCTTCCTCACCAGCTCCTTCAGCTCCTTGAACTGCCGCCTCTGCTCCTTCTGGTAGACTTTGGACTGCTGCAGGCCGGCCAGCGAGCACGCCGGCACGTCTGTGCGGCGTTGGAGAGCAGCGAGTGAGACAACCTTACGCAGCGTGGACCCCCGCAGGATTGTGCACTGACCTATCAAAACACTCAAAACCAAATCCTCCGTCTTCGCCGCCGGCTTGGCTGCATCTGAAGTCGAGGAGAGAAGAAGGAACGTCATGGGGAACACGAAAGTAGAAAGTAGCTTTGACTCCAGCAGAGGGCGCTGTCTCACAAGTCAATTCACGCAACATTTTCCGGCAGGAAGACGCTCTGACAAGACGTGATGTTGTGCAATCAATACAGTATTTAGTGTGAGGGTGCACCAAAAAAATAGATTCACATACGAATCGCGATTCTTATTCATTCCGGTTAAAAATGATTCATGATTTAAAAAAATCGATATATATATATTTTTTATAACAATTCAAAATTATTAATATTTTTAAAAGACGAATCATTTTTTTTTATAAGAGATGTTTTTATGTCATCTCCAATCAACCAGAATGAGCTTTTGTAACCTCTAACCTGTTTTGGAAAATGTCTCATTATTGTCATTCCAAATAATACACTGCGAGAATCGGTTTAAATCGAGAATCATGTTGACCGAGCTGTTTGGTGTCCAACCCCTAATTTATAATCATAAAATAATTTATAATAATATTAATGTATGATTATGATTATTATTAGTGCATTATTATGATTACGCCCAGTAGATACACTAATATTATTCATAATAATACATTATTATGATAACGCCCAGCAGGTTCACTAATAACAATCTTAATGATATATTATTATTATAAATGCACTAATAATAATCATAACAATTTACTATTACGATTATTATTCGTGCATTATAATGATTACACCCAGGAGATGCACTACTAATAATCATATTCATAATAATATATTATTATTATTAATTTAATAATAATTATAATTATCTTAATTTATTATTATGATCATTATTAGCACATTATTATGATTACACCCAGTATATACACTAATATTATTCATAATATTATATTAGTATTATGATAACGCCCAGTAGGTTCACTAATAATAATCTTAATGATATATTGTTATTATAAATGCACTAATGATAATCATGATAATTTACTATTATGATTATTATTCGTGCATTATAATGATTACACCCAGGAGATGCACTACTAATAATCATATTCATAATAATATATCATTATTATTAATTTAATAATAATTATAATTATCTTAATTTATTATTATGATCATTATTAGCACATTATTATGATTACACCCAGTATATACACTAATATTATTCATAATATTATATTAGTATTAGGATAACGCCCAGTAGGTTCACTAATAATAATCTTAATGATATATTGTTATTATAAATGCACTAATGATAATCATGATAATTTACTATTATGATTATTATTAGTGCATTATAATGATTACACCCAGGAGATGCACTAATAATAATCATATTCATAATAATATATTATGATAAATGCACTAATAATATTAATTTATTATGAAGGTTATTATTAACGCATTATTATGATTACACCCAATAGATACACTAATATTATTCATAATAATACATTATTATTATGATAACGGCCAGTAGGTTCACTAATAACAATCTTAATGATATATTCTTATAAATGCACTAATAATAATCATAATAATTTACCATTATGATTATTATTAGTGCATTATAAAGATTACACCCAGGAGTTGCACTAATAATAATCATATTCATAATAATATATTATTATAAATGCACTAATAATATTCATAATATTAATGTATTAAGGTTATTATTAGCGCATTATTATGATTACGTCCAGTAGATACGCTAATATTATTCATAATAATACATTATTATTATGATGACGCCCAGTAGGTTCACTAATGACAATCTTAATGATATATTATTATTATAAATGCACTAACAATAATCATAATAATGTACTATTATGATTATTATTAGTGCATTATAATGATTACACCCAGGAGATGCACTAATAATAATCATATTCATATTAATACATTATTATTATAAATGCACTAATAATAATCATAATAATAACTTATTAGCTGCGATGAGGTGGCGACTTGTCCAGGGTGTACTCCGCCTTCCGCCCGATTGTAGCTGAGATAGGCTCCAGTGCCCCCCGCGACCCCAAAAGGGAATAAGCGGTAGAAAATGGATGGATGGATGGATAATAACTTATTAGGATTATTATGATTTGGCCCAGTATATACACTAATAATAATGATTATAATAATGTATTATTATGATTATGATTTATTAATATGATGATTATTAGTGCATTCGTATGATTACACCCAGTAGATGTACTAGAAATAATTTTAATAACATTATTATGATTATAATGTATTAATATGATTATTATTAGTGCATTCATATGATTACACCCAGTAGATACACTGATAATAATAATAATAATAATAATAATCATAATAATATATTATTATTAAAATTATTTCTAGTACATCTAATGGGCGTAATCATAATAAAGCACTAATAATAATCACAATAACACATTATTATTATTGTTTATTATTAGTGCATCTACTGGGGATAAGTAGATGCATCATACTAATACATGAATATAATTATTCAGGGGTTAGTTAAGCCGAGTTAATAAAAATGTATTATTATGATTACTATTATCTTGTTGATAATCTCTACTTTACACTGTGAAGAAACTTGACATATTTATAATCATATTTAGGTGAATAATGACAGGCTGCATGATTATTACAACTCATTCTGGTTATTAAAACCTAGAATTTTCATAAAAATAAAAACGCTCAGGTTTAAGGATATTTTATGGCACCTCATGATGTTCCTAGTAGATGAAGATGAGTTTTTAGTGCATGTAAACATACTGAGTGTGTATGTGGGGTGTCAGAATAATTGTATCTTAAGTTATCACAAAACTTTGTGTTTCAATGAGTTCCCGGCGAGCAGACAAAAGCTGTCATTGATCCTACCAAGAAGAAGGCTTGTAAAACTCCACTGTGTAGGATGGGAAGCAACATGAATGTGTTATGTTTCTTTGATGTATTGTAATCAACAGAAATATATTGTCTTGATCCGAGAACTACAAAGTGGAGAGGAAGCAGGGCCTGACTCCCCTCCAGGGACCTGTTCTTTAAAGTGTTTTACGACCTTTTCTTTTAACTGTTCTGTAACCAAAGGCAATGGCTGTTTACGACCCCCGCCCCTTAGAAACAGCTGTTGCTATGTAATCAGGGGAAGTCCAAATAAAAGAGGAGGCGTACAATCTTTCGCCAGAGCGTGGTGAGACTGTGCAAAGAGTACAGTCCAGACGTCTCTCCTCAATTGAGCCAAATTTAATTCTGTCTCTGTTTAATTCCTTGCTTCTTGTCTTGTTTAATAGATGTCATCAGTGTTTGAACCTGACATGGGGCCCTTCGGGAGTTTAATAATAATCATAAATAAGTAATAGCAAAGACCATGTTAAAGAATACTGTGTACTTTTTGCAGTACAAAAGACTAAGTTGAAGTACTCAAGTGTGCCGATCGAGACGCAGACAAAGTCTGTGTCGGCGCTACCTGTGCTCGCTGCTTGCTGATTGGCCGCAGAGCGTTTGGGCGTTGCAGCAAGGGGGGTGTGGCCAGTGGGGCCAGGGGCGGGGCTGAGTCCATTCTCCACCAACGCCGACTTGGGATCGTTCTTGCGCTCTACGCCGCTGTCGGCTTCGTCCTAAGCGCAGGAAAGAAGCAGAAAGGTTTCCTCCAAGACTTCTTGGTAATTAGCGACTGTTCGATGATTCCAGATTTAATCAGAGGGATCGGATCGTGGCACAAAACGACATATTTCTACTTTCTGGCGACCTCGGTCTGTGCGTCGTCCTCGCCATCCTCCAGCGTCAGAGCCGCCAACTGTTTGGACCGCTGCTCCAGCAGGTTGACGTATCGAATGGGGTTGGACAGAGCCTCGATCACATCTACGCAGAAAGGAAAGCAACATTCCATTTGTGTATATTGCAGCTAGCTCACAGCATGCTAATGTTATCATGCTAACAGTTGGCATATGTAAAGTACCTAGTTATACGACTCTGAAGTAAACTGTTGCAAAATTAGACAAAATAAAATTAGTATGCTAATGTTATCATGCTAAAAGTTAGCATGCATGAAATACTAAGTTTTTGACTCTGGGGTAAACTTTTGCAAAATTAGCACACAAAAAAAGTTAGCATGCTAACGGTTAACATATATCAAGTACCAAGTTATACGACTCTGAAGTAAACTGTTGCAAAATAAAAAAATAAGTTAGCATGCTAATGTTATCATGCTAACAGTTAGCATACGTCAAGTACTTAGTTATATGACTCTAGGGTAAACTGTTGCAAAATTAGCAAAAAAAAAGTTGGCATACTAAAACTTAGCATATATGAAATACTAAGTTTTTGACTCTGAGGTAAACTGTTGCAAAATTAGCACAAAAAAAGTTAGCATGCTAACGGTTAATATATGTCAATGCAGCTAGCATATGTGAAATACCAAGTTATATGACTCTGGGGTAAACAGTTGCAAAATTTAAAAATAATTTAGCATGCTAATGTTATCATGCTAAAAGTTAGCATTTATGAAATACTACGTTTTTAACTCTGGGCTAAACTGTTGCAAAATTAGCACAAAAAAAGTTAGCATGCTAACGGTTAATATACGTCAAGTACCAAGTTACACGACTCTGAAGTAAACTGTTGCAAAATTAACCCCCAAAAAAAGTTAGCCTGCTAATATTATCATGCTACAGTTATGTCAAGTACCAAGTGATATGACTCTGGGGTAAACTTTTCCTAAATTAAAAAATAAGTTAGCATGCTAATGTTATCATGCTAACAGTTATCATACGTCAAGTACTAAGTTATATGACCCTAGGGTAAACTGTTGCAAAATTAGCAAAAAAAAAGTTAGCATGCTGACAGTTAGCATTTGTCAAGTACCAAGTTATATGACTTTGGGGTAAACATGCAAAATTACCAAAAAAAATGCTGTCAGTTAACATAAGTGAAATATCAAGTTATATGACTCTAGGGTTAACTGTTGAAAAATTTGCCAAAAAAAGTGCTAAAACTTAGCATATATGAAATACTAAGTTTTTGACTCTGGGGTAAACTGATGCAAAATTAGAAAAAAAAAAAAAAAGTTAGCATGCTAATGTTACCATGCTAACAGTTAGCGTATGTCAAGTATCAAGTTATTTGCCTCTGGGGTAAACTGTTGCAAAATTAGCAAACAATGTAGCATGCTAACAGTTAGCATATGCTAAGTACCAAGTTATATGACTTTGGGTTAAACTTGCAAAATTAGCCAAAAAAAGTTAACAAGTGAAATACTATGTTTTTGACTCTGGGGTAAACTGTTGTAAAATTAGCAAAAAAAAGTTAGCATGTTTATGATAACATGCAAGCAGCTAGCATATGTGAAATACCAAGTTATATGACTCTGGGGTAAACAGTTGCAAAATTAAAAAATAAGTTAGCATGCTATTGTTATCATGCTAAAAGTTAGCATATAAGAAATACTAAGTTTTTAACTCTGGGGTAAACCGTTGTAAAATTAGCAAAAAGAGTTAGCATGCTAACAGTTAACATGTGTCACGTGCCAAGTTATATGATTCGAAGGTTTATACAAAGTCTCCTAAACCATCAAAATAGGGTTACCAACGGTAAAGGACTAGCCAATAAGCTTATAGCTGCTAGCAAACTAGCAACAAAACTGTACATGCTAACTTAATCTCATAACGTTAGCCTGAGAACGCTACCGCTAACCCAGCACAGGTTCTTAAAGGGCTAGCCAAGTATGCTAGTACCCAGAGGTGGGACCAAGTCATTGTTTTGCAAGTCACAAGTAAGTCTCAAGTCTTTGCCCTCAAGTCCAAGTCAAGTCCCGAGTCAAGACAGGCAAGCCCCGAGTCAAGTCCAAAGTCAAGACTGGAAAGTCTCAAGTCAAGTCCTAAGTCCTGCATTTTGAGTTTCGAGTCCTTTCAAGTCCTTTTAACCACAGACTAATATATTAACACAGATTGTGTATGCTTTTCAAACGCTGTATTTATTTATTAAAACAAGTGCATTTTAAATTGCAGGAAAGAAAATTGTGCTGACATTGCACTTTATAATAGCACTATTAACCAGTCATTTTAAACATTAACTCATTCCTTTACAGAACAAACACATTGAAAAATAAAGTGCAAATGTACTTATTTGTACAAAAGTGTTAACATTGAAAAAACATGACATATACGTGAACATAACAAAAAAGTTGTACTTTTTATATGTCAGGGCCCTATGCTTCATTGCATCTGCAAAAGACCAAATTAGCCAAGAGTCTGTCAGTCATTTGTGCACGATGGGGGCGTAGTATGATGCCACCATGGCTGAAAACTCGCTCCACTGGAGCACTGGAGGCAGGCACTGCCAAGACTCTCATGGCCACTCGGAACAGTGAAGGAAGAGTCTTCATGTTCAATGCCCAGAACAAAAGGGGGGTGAGAGTTGTTTTGGGTTGGTGCACTACTTGTAAGTGTATCTTGTGTTTTTTATGTTGATTTAATTTAAAAAAAAAAATAAAAATAAAAAATTCTTGTGCGGCCCGATACCAATCGATCCACGGACCAGTACCGGGCCGCGGCCCGGTGGTTGGGGACCACTGAGGTAAACAACCAAAAGTATGTCAGAAAGCTAGCTAAAACGGTACACATATTCATAATATAGTATACATTTTAACTGACCTTTATTTTACTATTTTTGTCTTTTTTTAGGTGGCTAAAATACGCGGTGCTGCTGACCGCCGTCTAACGTTACGTGTGACATATTGACTAACGTAACCCTGCTTAAAAAAAATCACTGAACAAAAAGTATGAATAAGGTAGTGAACTGCAACAGATTCCCGTGTTTGCAATAACGTTATAACGTTAGCAGTGAGTTTACAGCCTCACTGATTTAACTACACAGCAAATAAAAGTCACGTTACTTAGCCAATAAACGTTATCTTACATTCAAAACTTACCGTTCTTTGTGCAACTTCAAATGCCGGACGAAGTTGGAAGTTGTTGCCTCTCCATCAGTAATTTTCGAACCGCATGTGTTGCATACTGCAAACCGTTTTATGTTGACCACCTCGTAATTTTTATACCCAAACAAAATTATTTTAGGTATCATTTTTTGTTCACTGGCGTGTGGTTTGGACATGTCTTCTTCGTTGGTTGTCCTGCAATTTGATTGGATGAATGCTGTGTGATGAAAACAAAGTAGATCTAATTTGATTGGCTGTTGTACTGAGACCACACCAGCTGACACACGCAACGCTGATAGACAAGTACACAATGAAAAATACGGAGCGCTCCCGAATAACTTTTTCATCTTTGGGTTTTGGGGAAAGTAGCAAGTCATGTCAAGTCATGTCAATTCAAAAGGCTCAAGTCCAAGTGAAGTCACAAGTCATTGATGTTAAAGTCTAAGTCGAGTTGCAAGTCTCTTTACATTTTGTCAAGTCGAGTCCAAAGTCATCAAATTCATGACTCGAGTCTGACTCGAGTCCAAGTCATGTGACTCGAGTCCACACCTCTGCTAGTACCTACTATAAATATAAATACATTGTCAGCGGGCTGTAGCAGCCTCGGTAAACAACGTGCCTATGTGGCGGCCATCTTAGTGGGGGCCACTTTATTTTTTAAGGCAAAGCAATACAATGCGTTGTATGTTGAAAATAAATCATAACTTGCTTATTTCTCATTCTAATTTCAAGCAGTTTACTTAATTGAGAAGGTAAAAACGTGCTATTTTGTTTTGTGTTTACCTGCAAAGGTGTCAGGGACGTAGTCTTTGACTTCGATGTAGACGAATACGGCCGGCAGAATCAGAGACTGGTTCTTCTCATTCCTCAGGCCGATGTAGCGATACCCTGGACAGGAACACATCATCAAGTCTTTTGTTTGTTCAACAATGATGTTAGAGGACCTCACACACGTGTCTTACTTTCTTTTACCTTCTATTTATCTGTTATTTACCTTCTTTGACCATATTTTACCATCTACTGTTTAAACTTTTTTATTTACCTTCTATCTAACTTCTTTAACCTTTTATTTACCGTTTTTACTTTCTATTTACCTTAATTTACCTTCTATGTACCTTCTTTTATCCTCTTTTTACCTTTTATTTACCTTCTATGTATCTATTATTTACCTTCTTTGTCCATCTTTTACCTGATTTTACCATCTATATTCCTAGTTTAACCCATTTTTTACCTTCTGTTTAATTTATTTTATTTACCTTTGTTTACCTTCTAACTTCTTTTACCTTTTATTTACCGTTTTTAACATCTATTTACCTACTATGTACCTTATTTTATCCTCTTTTTACCTTTTATTTACCTTCTATTGAACTGCTATTTACCTTCTTTGACCATCTTTTACCTTGTTTTACCAACTATATTCCTTTTTTAACCTATTTTTTACCTTCTGTTTAACTTATTTTATTTACCTTCATTTACTTTGTATTTAACTTCTTTTACCTTTTAATTACCATTTTTACCTTCTATTTTTTACCTTTTAATTACCTTATTTTAACCTCTTATTTACTTTATTTCACCCTCTATGACCATATTTGACCTTACTTTACATTCTATATTCCTTTATTAAACGTCTATTTAACTTATCTTACATTTGATTTACCTGCTTTTTTTTAACTTATTTTACATTTATTTAGCTTCTATTTACCTTTTGTTGAACTTATTTAAAATGTTATTTAAATTCTTTTTAACTTTTTTTTTACCATTTACCTTCTATTTAACTTATTTTACCTTCTATTTACTTTATATTTAACTGCTTTTACCTTCTATTTCCCCTATTTTACCTTCTATTTAACTTATTCTAACTTTTCATTACCTTTCTTTACCTTGTATTTAACTTACCGGTATTTTAACTTTTATTTACCTTCCTTTAACTTTTATTTAACTTATTTTGTTTACCTTATTTTGCCCTTTATCTTCTTTTACCTACACAACTTTTATTTAACTTATTTTGTTTACCTTATTTTTCCCTTTATCTTCTTTCACCTTCTATTTAACTCATTTTACCTTCCATTTACCTTATTTTACCTTTTATTTACTTTCTATTAAACCTACTTTACCTTTAATTTAATTTATTTTACCTTTTATTTACCTTCTATTTAAATGATTTGTCTTTTGTTTGCCTTCTTTTACATTGTATTTGGGACGGCGTGGCAGTGTTGGGAGAGTGGCCGTGTCAGCAACCTGAGGGTTCCTGGTTCGATCCCCACCTGCTCCTGATGGGTGGCATGGCAGCTCCCGCCATCAGTGTGTGAATGTGTGTGTGAATGGGTGAATGTTGAAATAGTGTCAAAGCGCTTTGAGTACCTTGAAGGTAGGAAAGCGCTATACAAGTATAACCCATTTACCATTTACATTATTCTAACTTTTCATTACCCTACTTTACCTTGTATTTAACTTATCTGAACTTTTATTTACCTTCTTTGAACTTTTATTTAACTTATTTTGTTTACCTTATTTTGCCCTTTATCTTCTTTTATCTTCTATTTAACTCATTTTACCCCTCATTTACCTTTTATTTATTTTCTATTAAACCTATTTTACCAATAATTTAAATAGATTGACCTTTTATTTACCTTCTATTTTAAATGATTTACCCTTTGTTTGCCTTCTTTTACATTGTATTTAACTTCTTTACCTTATTTTACCTATTTAACGTATTATACCTATTTAACTTATTTTACCTTTCATTTACCTTTTATTTACTACTTTTATTTTCTATTTACCTTTTATTTATCTTTGTTTAACTGTCATTTACTTCTTGTAGCTTCTACATTCCCTATTTTCCCTTTTATTTACCTTCTATTTACCTTATTTTAGCTTTTATTTACTACTTTTATTTTCCATTTACCTTTTATTTATCTTCGTTTAACTGTCATTTACTTCTTTTAGCTTCTACATTCCTTATTTTCCCTTTTACTTACTTTCTATTTACCTTGTTTTAGCTTTTATTTACTACTTTTATTTTCTATTTACCTTTTATTTATCTTCGTTTAACTGTCATTTACTTCTTTTAGCTTCTACATTCCTTATTTTCCCTTTTATTTACCTTCTATTTACCTTGTTTTAGCTTCTATGTACTACTTTTATTTTCTATTTACCTTTTATTTATCTTTGTTTAACTGTCATTTACTTCTTTTAGCTTCTACATTCCGTATTTTCCCTTTTATTTACCTTCCATTTACCTTGTTTTAGCTTTTATTTACTACTTTTATTTTCTATTTACCTTTTATTTATCTTTGTTTAACTGTCATTTACTTCTTTTAGCTTCTACATTCCTTATTTTCCCTTTTATTTACCTTCCATTTACCTTGTTTTAGCTTTTATTTACTATTTTTATTTTCTATTTACCTTTTATTTACCTTCTATTTATCTTCTTTTACCTTTTATTTACTTTGACCATATTTTACCTTTTATTTACCTTCTTTTATTGCCCTTTAGTACCTTGAAGGTAGAAAAGCGCTATACAAGTACAACCCATTTATTTATTTATTTATTTCTTGTACCTTTTATATATCTTCTTTTACCTTCTCTGTAACTTATTTTACTTTCTGTTTACCTTTTATTGAACCTATTTTACTTTTCATTTACCCTCTGTTTAATCTATTTTACTTTCCATATTTATTATTTTACCTTTTATTTACCTTGTTTTAGCTTTTATGTACTACTTTTATTTTCTATTTATCTTCGTTTAACTGTCATTTACTTCTTTTAGCTTCTACATTCCTTATTTTCCCTTCTATTTACCTTCCATTTACCTTGTTTTAGCTTTTATGTACTACTTTTATTTTCTATTCACCTTTTATTTATCTTTGTTTAACTGTCATTTACTTCTTTTAGCTTCTACATTCCTTATTTTCCCTTTTATTTACCTTCTATTTACCTTGTTTTAGCTTTTATTTACTACTTTTATTTTCTATTTACCTTTTATTTATCTTTGTTTAACTGTCATTTACTTCTTTTAGCTTCTACATTCCTTATTTTCCCTTTTATTTACCTTCCATTTACCTTGTTTTAGCTTTTATTTACTACTTTTATTTTCTATTTACCTTTTATTTATCTTTGTTTAACTGTCATTTACTTCTTTTAGCTTCTACATTCCTTATTTTCCCTTTTATTTACCTTCCATTTACCTTGTTTTAGCTTTTATTTACTACTTTTATTTTCTATTTACCTTCTATTTATCTTCTTTTACCTTTTATTTACTTTGACCATATTTTACCTTTTATTTACCTTCTTTTATTGCCCTTCTTGTACCGTTTATATATCTTCTTTTACCTTCTCTGTAACTTATTTTACTTTCTATTGCCTTTTTATTGAACCTATTTTACTTTTCATTTACCCTCTGTTTAACCTATTTTACTTTCCATATTTATTATTTTACCTTTTATTTACCTTGTTTTAGCTTTTATGTACTCCTTTTATTTTCTATTTACCTTTTATTTATCTTCGTTTAACTGTCATTTACTTCTTTTAGCTTCTACATTCCTTATTTTCCCTTTTATTTACCTTCTATTTACCTTGTTTTAGCTTCTAAGTACTACTTTTATTTTCTATTTACCTTTTATTTATCTTTGTTTAACTGTCATTTACTTCTTTTAGCTTCTACATTCCTTATTTTCCCTTTTATTTACCTTCTATTTACCTTGTTTTAGCTTTTATTTACTACTTTTATTTTCTATTTACCTTCTATTTATCTTCTTTTACCTTTTATTTACTTTGACCATATTTGACCTTTTATTTACCTTCTTTTATTGCCCTTCTTGTACCGTTTATATATCTTCTTTTACCTTCTCTGTAACTTATTTTACTTTCTATTTACCTTTTATTGAACCTATTTTACTTTTCATTCACCCTCTGTTTAACCTATTTTACTTTCCATATTTATTATTTTACCTTTTATTTACCTTGTTTTAGCTTTTATGTACTACTTTTATTTTCTATTTATCTTCGTTTAACTGTCATTTACTTCTTTTAGCTTCTACATTCCTTATTTTCCCTTTTATTTACCTTCCATTTACCTTGTTTTAGCTTTTATTTACTACTTTTATTTTCTATTTACCTTTTATTTATCTTCGTTTAACTGTCATTTACTTCTTTTAGCTTCTACATTCCTTATTTTCCCTTTTATTTACCTTCCATTTACCTTGTTTTAGCTTTTATTTACTACTTTTATTTTCTATTTACCTTTTATTTATCTTCGTTTAACTGTCATTTACTTCTTTTAGCTTCTACATTCCTTATTTTCCCTTTTATCTACCTTCTATTACCTTTTATTTACTTTGACCATATTTGACCTTTTATTTAGTACCTTTACCTTCTATTTACCTTTTTTCTTCTACATTTCTTATTTTACCTTAAATTTACCTGATCTTACCTACTATTTATCTTTTTTTTTTTTTTTTTACCTTCTATTGACTTCTTTCAAGCATGTGAAAGAGAGTTGAGGGATGAAAGGGAGCAGGAGAAGGTGAAGAGAGTGAATGGTGTGGAAGTACCAGGTCTTACGGCTGACACGGGAATAATGCGATGGCCGATGAACTTCCCTCCTTCCTCGAAGGCGGCGATCCTCAGCGAGGCGAGGGTGGGGAGGATGACCTGTGGAGGACAGCGTGTCACCATGGCAACCCGCCAGCCGACCCGCACACTCTCCCACCTTCTTGAAGACGACGGGCTCCTCGTCCCACACGGGGTTGACGGCGTTGTTGTTGTGCGAGGTTCTGGTCTTCAGAGCCTTCCTCCTGGTGTCCGCAGGGAGGCCGAACATCTCCACCTCCACGTACACGCCCACACGCCGCTCGCTCAGGAACTGGCCCGAGATCACCTGACGGCGGGAGAGCGGCGAGGTGAGGCCGGTGTCCTACAAAAGGAAGATGGGGGCGCACCTTGACCGAGAGGGTGTTGGCCACGATGCCGTCCACCGTGTTCTCCGTGAAGGGGTCAAAGTGTTTGTCGGGCCGCCGCATGAACTCCGGCTTCAGCCTGTAGCCGCTGCGCCCGTTGTACTCGAACATGAAGAGGTTCAACTGCATGGACAGATCTGCAAGAAGCAGCGGTATTCTGCCACCGCCTCACTTCAACATCAATCATAACAACAAAGCAGCAACCTATGGTTTGGTAGTTGAGCGCCACCAGCTGGCAGCCGGCGTTCCAGAAGAGTTGAGGCATGAAGTTGGACGAGTCCACTCGGGTGCCTTTCGGGTAAATGCGACTGAGCTGGGACTTGTTGTACCTGGTTGGTGTCGGCATGAGGAGAACCACTGGCACACTTGGACTGCTGATAACATGCTCACGTGCTAATATGCTAACGTGCTAATATGCTCACGTGCTAATATGCTAACATGCTAATATGCTCACGTGCTAATATGCTAACATGCTAATATGCTCACGTGCTAATATGCAAATGCATTAATATACTTTATAATGTGCTATTGTGTTGATACGTTCATTTACCAATATGCTAATATGCTAATGCACTCATATGCTAATGAGCGCGGTCTTAAAAACACACTCATCGGACACTTCATTGTAACAACTGGGACACTTGGACTGCTGATAATTTGCTCACGTGCTAATCTTCTCGTATGCTAATGTTCTTATATGCTAATGTAATAATATGCTAATGTGCTAGTGTGTTGATATGTTAATATACTAATGTGCTAATATACAAATGCATTAATGCACTATTGTGTTGATAAGTTAACATACTAATGTGCTAATATGCTAACGTGCTAATATGAATATGCATAATGTACTAGTGTGTTGATACGTTAATATACTAATGTGCTAATATGCTAACTAACATGCTAATATGCAAATGTGTTAATGTGCTGGTGTGTTGATACGTTAATATACTAATGTGCTACTATGCTAACATGCTAATATGCAAATGTACTTGTGTGTTGATACGTTAATATACTAATGTGCTAATATACCCATGTGCTAATTTAAAAATATGTTCATGTTCTAGTGTGTTGATACATTAATATACTTATGTGCTAATATGCAAATGTGTTAATGTGCTCGTGTGTTGATACGTTAATATACTAATGTGCTAATATGCTAACTAACATGCTAATATGCAAATGTATTAATGTGCTGGTGTGTTGATACGTTAATATACTAATGTGCTAATATGCTAACGCACTAATATGGAAATGCATTAATGTGCTGGTGTGTTGATACCTTAATATACTAATGTGCTAATATGCTAACGTGCTAATATGCAAAAGCATTAATGTGCTAGTGTGTTGATACGTTAATATACTAATGTGCAAAGGTGCTAATATGCAAATGCATTAGTGTGTTATGTTAATATACTAATGTGCTAATATGCTAACGTGCTAATATGCAAATGCTTAATGTGCCAGTGTGTTTCTACGTTTATACATTGCTAATATGCTAACATGCTAATATGCAAATGTACTAGTGTGTTGATACGTTAATATACTAATGTGCTAATATGCTAACGCACTAATATGGAAATGCATTAATGTACTGGTGTGTTGATACCTTAATATACTAATGTGCTAATATACTAACGTGCTAATATGCAAAAGCATTAATGTGCTAGTGTGTTGATATGTTAATATACTAATGTGCAAAGGTGCTAATATGCAAATGCATTAGTGTGTTATGTTAATATACTAATGTGCTAATAAGCTAACGTGCTAATATGCAAATGCATTAATGTGCTAGTGTGTTGATACATTAATATACTAATGTGCTAATATGCGAACTTGCTAATATGCAAATGCATTAATGTGCTAGTGTGTTGATACGTTAATATACTAATGTGCTGATATGCAAATGCGTTAATGTGCTAGTGTGTTGATACGTTATTATACTAATGTGCTAATATGCTAACGTGCTAATATGCAAATGCATAATGTGTTAGTGTGTTGATACGTTAATATACTAATGTGCAAATGTGCTAACGTGCTAATATACAAATGTGTTAATGCGCTAGTGTGTTGATACGGTAATATACTACTGTGCTAATATGCTAACGTGCTAATATGCAAATGCATTAATGTGCTAGTGTGTTGATGCGTTAATATACTAATGTGCTAACGTGCTAATATGAAAATGCTTAAGGTGCTAGTGTGTTGATACGTTAATATACTAATGTGCCAATATGCTAACGTGCTAATATGCAAATGCATTAATGTGCTAGTGTGTTGATACGTTAATTTAAATATGTGCTAATATGCTAACATGCTAATATGCAAACGCATTAATGTACTAGTGTGTTGATACGTTAATTTACATATGTGCTAATATGCTAACGTGCTAATATGCAAATGCATAAGGTGCTAGTGTGTTATGTTAATATACATATGTGCTAATATGCTAACGTGCTAATATGCAAATGCATAAAGTGCTAGTGTGTTGATACGCTAATATACTAATGTGCTAATATGCTAACGTGCTAATATGCAAATGCATTAATGTGCTAGTGTGTTGATACGTTAATTTACATATGTGCTAATATGCTAACGTGCTAATACGCAAACGCATTAATGTGCTAGTGTGTTGATACGTTAATTTACATATGTGCTAATATGCTAACGTGCTAATATGCAAATGCATAAGGTGCTAGTGTGTTGATATGTTAATATACACATGTGCTAATATGCTAACGTGCTAATATGCAAATGCATAAAGTGCTAGTGTGTTGATACGTTAATATACTAATGTGCTAATATGCTAACGTCCTAATATGCAAATGCATTAATGTGCTAGGGTGTTGATACGTTAGTATCCTAATGTGCTAATATGCTAAAGTGCTAATATGCAAATGTGTTAATGTGCTAGTGTGTTGATATGTTAATATACTAATGTGCTAATATGCTAACGTGCTAATATGTTAATGTGCTAGTGTGTTGATACGTTAATATACTAATGTGCTAATATACTAACGTGCTAATATGCAAATACATTAATGTGCTAGTGTGTTGATACGTTAATATACTAATGTGCTAATATGCTAACGTGCTAATATGCAAATGTGTTAATGTGCTCGTGTGTTGATACGTTAATATACTAATGTGCTAATATGCTAACACACTAATATGCAAATGCATTAATGTACGAGTGTGTTGATATGTTAATATACTAATGTGCTAATATGCTAACGTGCTAATATGCAAATGAATTAATGTGCTAGTGTGTTGATGTATTAATATACTAATGTGCTAATTTTACGTGTCTGCCGATATCATCCGATACTCTCGCCTCAGTCACGGACGCAAGGAAACGAACGGGTAAAGTATGATAACGAGCTCTCGACTTGTGCAATAAACAACCTCCCCTGACAGTGTCCGTCAAAAGCCAGGTGTACCTAATGAAGCGTCCACGCAAACATGCTGCCCACGAGTGTGCAACGTGAGACGACGGCGGCGTCGCGAGGGACAGTTTTTATGGAAAAAGACATCAAAAGAGAAGAAGAAGAAGAAGAAGCAGCCACCGCCGGGTGCGGTCGCCATGGCAACGGTCGCTAAGGATACTCGACAAACTCCACCGGTGACTTGGTGAGGTGCTCCAGAGCTTTGGTCTCCACGAAGGACGACATGTGGTAACAGCGGGCCGCCTCTACACACACACACATACACACACACTTTATTAGTGTGTGAAAAGGTGAGCATTCAACTTGTGACTTACTCTTGGAGGCTTCGAAGGAGTTGAACTTGGTGGGCTGCACGTAGTTCACCAGAGTGGACATCTCCTCCGTGGCCACGGCCTCACGCTCCGCTGAGCCCTGAAGAAGAAGAAGATTCATCAATCAATATCCTTTATTTAACCCGGTAAAAACTAAAAAAAAAAAATATATATATATTTTTAATCTATTCCACCTGGCCATGTTCTCATCAAAGACAAAAGAAATCAAATCAATTTGATTGATAAAGCTTATTTAAAGAAGAAGAAGGCAAAGAAGGAGAAGAAGAAGAAGGAGGAGGAGAAGAATAAGTTGCCACTGACCCTTCCTGCAGCAATGCTGGTCACATCTACATGGTGTCTCTCTTCTGCTTAGCTTTAAAAACGTCCATTTAGTTTACGAGAAATCCATTTTCTGTCCATCTATCCTGCCATCTTTTACCCTTTTTGTGTTGTTTCTTTCGCTACTGCAACCCACAATCCTGCGTCTGCAGCACCTGGGAGCGTGGGCTCATTAAAGGAGCGCCACCACTTTCATGTTCCATGAACAACGCGACAGAGATGGACGGACATGAAGACCACAAAAGATATCTCTGCCAAAAATGCAAACTTTGTGTAAATATCTTTAAAAAATATGAGATGATTACATAAGTACAGAAGAGGCAGCAGCTCACACATTCTCATACTTTCTGTAACATCCAGCAAGAAATGATGTCAGCCATCTTGAAAAATGTCTCAAATATAATCTAGGTCAGGGATGCTCACACTTTTTCTGCAGGCGAGCTACTTTTCAATTGATCAAGTCGTGGGGATCTACCTCATTCATTTATATAATTTATATTTACTTATTTATGAAATATATGTTTTTGTTAACAAGTTAAAGGTGTTTAATGATAATACAAGCATGTTTAACACATATAGTTAATATTGTTAAAAAATTAAAGGTGTTTAATGATAATACAAGAATGTTTAATACATATAGTTAATATTGTTAACAAGTTAAAGGTGTTTAAAGATAATACAAGCATGTTTAACACTTATAGTTAATATTGGTAATAAGTTAAAAAGGTGTTTAAAGATAATACAAGCATGTTTAACACATATAGTTAAAATTGGTAATAAGTTAAAGGTGGTTAAAGATAATACAAGCATGTTTAACACATATAGTTAATATTGTTAACAAGTTAAAGGTGTTTAAAGATAATACAAGCATGTTTAACACATATAGTTAATATTGTTAACAAGTTAAAGGTGCTTAATGATAATACAAGCAAGTTTAACACATATAGTTAATATTGTTAATAAGTTAAAAGTGTTTAAAGATAATACAAGCATGTTTAACACTTATAGATTCCTTTCTTTCATGAAGACAAGAATATAAGTTGGTGTATTACCTGATTCTGATGACTTGCATTGATTGGAATCAGACAGTGGTGCGGATAACGTCCGCATTTTCGAATGGAGGAGAAAAAAAGTCCTCCTTTCTGTCCAATATCACATGAAAGTGGTTGGTTTTTGGCATCTTATTTGTCCAGCTTCCGTACTCCTTTGTCTACACTTTACAAGAAATACATTGGCGGCAAACTCCGTAGCTTGCTAGCTTGTGCACGCCAGCTTTCTGAGACTCTTATTTTGGTAGCGCAGGCAGGATGAAGCAGAGCTTTTATTGTGCAACTGTGCAGTCGGTCTTTGGAGTTTTGACGACAGGTACGGCGCCAGAGTCTGTTGAAATAAAGTGTTTCTCGCCTTCCTGTCGGTAATTTTAATGAGCTGGCAGCAGCCAGCGTCATCTCAGAAGACCCTCGGGTGCCGTGAATGTCAATCAAGTGACGAAAGTGACGTCATAGTGAAGATTTATGATCGCTCATTTTTAGGACTATTTTTTTAATGCCTGGCTGGTGATCGACTGACACACCCTCCACGATCGACCGGTAGCTCGCGATCGACGTAATGAGCACCCCTGATCTAGGTGAAGGAGCCCAGAATTGTTTTTAGCAATATTTCACGAGGAACCTCTGAAAAAAACCACATGGCTCGATGTCTACTTCAGATGTGGAGTTTTCACCCCTTAGTCCATGTTTGAATCACTGACCTTTTTGCCATCGTCGTCTTCGTCGTCGTCCTCCTCCTCGCTCTCGGCGTCCATCTCTGCTGCAGTGACAGAAAGACGACCGACTCAAGAGACGTTTGCAAACAAAGCGAGTCCAGCTTTCGAGTCAGGGAGACCCGACACAGTAGCTGCATCAGAAAAGTCTCACTTTGGATTGATTGATGTTAACTATGACCTTCTTACACTTTCTCATCTGCTTACTGAGTTATGGCCAAAGTCACGGCAACATTCCTTTTTTTACTTATCTCTTGTCCAAACCACGATTTGAGACAAAAGTTTGTGTGGTGGTTCGTCTCCTTCGCTGCCTGTGCCTGGGTTTTGTCAGAGATAAGACACTTTTATGGCCTTGATACATTCTTGGGGTCCGGTAGAAATGACTCAAACCCCCACCTTCTCACTGACAAAGAGTGCTGTGACGTTCGAAAATCACTTATTTTGATTTGTCTTTTGGTCAAACGTTTACTGTCCAAATGGGTTTCATGTATGATTGAAGTTTGATTAATTACCTTTTCCATGTTGAATCAAGATATCCCTGGTTTTGGCTAATATCATAATCAGATTAAAAAAATGTGTGTTTTGCTCAAATGTCCCTTCCTCCTCTCATTTCTAAAAGCAATATGAGATTTGAAAGTTCTTTGTCTCTCTCACCTTTTGTTCCTTTCCTTCTTTCTTTCTGTAGCAGCGTAAACTTTTCCCTGTTGTAGTCTGATGTTTATTTGGGATCTCCAAATAAATACTCTACTTAAAGGACCTTAGTTTTCTCTGGACAGTTCTTTATTGAATAGGGAACGGCTCCCGGTAGTGATGTGCGGATCGATACTGAATTAGCGATACCAGATGTTTATGCTCTAATATCGATCCTCAAATCAAAATATCGATACTTTTGATACTTTTTCTACCAAGGGCCGCAGACGAAAAAAAAAAAAAAATATGTGGGGGCCTTATTGATTTTTTTTCTTTTTTTAAATGGCTAAAAACAGATAGTGTATTATAGGTGACTAAGTATATTATTTTGAATTATTAGTTAGAACAGTTCAGCTTTTTTTCCATTACATACCAATTTTTTTGCTTTTATTTTTTTTTAAATTTTTACTACTGTTTGTTTCCCATGTAATAATAGTATAAAAATAATAATAATAATACGATTGTGTAACTGCATAACCAAGTGTGTAAAAAATTCTGCCTGTATGAAAGTGTTTATTATAGGTGTTGTATTTTTTCAAATTAATTCATAAATTGGTATTATTTTATTTATTAATGAACTAAGTAAACTGTGTTTATATTTTAAGTATACATATATATATATTTTTTGAGAGCTTCTAATATTTCAT
This sequence comes from Nerophis lumbriciformis, assembly GCF_033978685.3. Classification (NCBI taxonomy): domain Eukaryota; kingdom Metazoa; phylum Chordata; class Actinopteri; order Syngnathiformes; family Syngnathidae; genus Nerophis; species Nerophis lumbriciformis. The sequence continues at coordinate 66,089,364 of NC_084549.2, read as the reverse complement.
TTTAGGGGTAATTTAAAAAACAGCTCCCAATAGTGATGTGTGGATCAATACTGACATATCGATACCGCCGATACTAGATCTTTATGCTCTAATATCCATCTTCAAATCAAAATATCTATACTTTTGATACTTTTTCTACCAAGGGCCGCATACTGAAAAATCTAAATATGTGGGGTCCATATTGATATTTATATATTATTATATACCAATTTTTTTTTTAATGTGCGGCATAATTCTGGTTGTGCTTACTGACCTTGAAGCAATTTCATTTAGTACATGGTGTAATGATAAGTGTGACCAGTAGATGGCATTCACACATAAGATATACGTGTAGACTGCAATAAGATGGCAGTGTAAACAACACCAAAACGTTAAATGTTCCATTGAGAATATAGAACATTACACACGGCACTAAAGAATTGTTCAAAATTGTTTTTAGTACGACTTCGGTAAGCTATGAAGCCGCACCACTTGATGGATTGTCGGCGCATTAAACATACGAGTATTATTATGGTGTGTGTATAAGGACCGCAAAATGGCACCTTAACAGACGTATTATCTGGCGTTTTGTTTCGCAATATTATGCAAAACCAACTTTTCTTACCTTCTGGTACCTGCTGAACTGTATTTGGGATCTGCATAAGTACTGAAAATTTGCGCGAGTCCACAATTCTCCCGTCCAAAAGCAGAACCTAGTAACTCACTTCTAGCTGATTTTGATAAAACAAACGGTTTTTCTGTTGTATCTACGCAGTTATGTGGTAGTTGCTAGGTCCTGCCATGCGCGTAACAGCTTACTTACGGAACAAATTACAATATCGCATACACTAATGTAAAGCATATCACCTAGTAACTCCAAAATTATTATCAGCTCAGTTTTGACCAAAATTGAGTTACTGGGTTTTGCCTTTGGACGGGAGAATTGTAGTCCGTAGTCATAAATTTCTTCTTTTTCTCTGTCTTCTTGTTATGTGGCCTTGAGCTGTTGCCATTTCTAATATAAAGTAGTGTAAAGTTCTTACTTATATCTGTTAATAAACTCGCCATGAAAGCGCTAAAACATACCGGTGTGGTGAGTTTACATTATTCACCCAAGGAACTTTAGTTATTAGAGGGTTCCGGTCGGACGTTTTTTCACGGGACACATTTCCGAGTGTTGTTGTCGCACTAGTGAGCCACGGATGAGGAGATGCTGCTCCGTTATTGATTGAAGTAAAGTCTGAATGTCATTAAAACAGTTAGCTCCATCTTTTGACACTTCTTCCACCCCCGTCCTTGCACGCTACAACAAAAATGACGGGGAGAAGACGCTGCCGAGGGTGAGCCACGCAAATAAGATCGCCCACAAAACGCCTCATCCTGAAAAGATGCTCAGAAAGCGGCTTGAAGATGATCTGTAAAACATCATCTATGCAACATTTTGAGCAAAGAACCACCATTACATGTTATGTAGACCACAAGGAAGTATTTTAATAAAATAAATAATAATATGACTCCTTTAGTGCGCCCTTTGTATGAAAAAAGACCTGACTAGACCCGCTCATCGGCAGTGCACCTTATAATCTGGTGCGCCCTATAGTCCGAAAAATACGGTATTATTGATTATTAGATTAAGCATTTTAGCTTTTTCTTATTAATTCATATTTTTTGCTGTTTTCCCCTACATTTTTAGGGACCGCAATGTCCCTTTGGGACAGAGGACCCTATTGAATTTGTAAGGTTTTATTATTCTTTATTATTATTCTTTATTATACCGCCGCCTCTTTGAGCTGTAATTTGACCCTCTTAACATGCTTCAAAACTCACCATATTTGACACACACATCAGGACTGGCGAAAATTGCCATCTAATGAAAAAACCAAACCCCAAAACGCAAAATTGCGCTCTAGCGCCCCCTAGGAAAAAACAGACAAAATTGCTTGTAACTTCCGGTAGGAATGTCATAGAGAAATGAAACAAAAACCCCTGACTTAGACCTAGATTTCATACACTAAAATCCTTCAGCAAAAATCAACAGGAAGTTGGCAATTCCCCCTTCTAAACAACATTTTAGTAAAAACAGTCTCTTTTGCCTCTTTGAGCTGTAATTTGACCCCCTTAACATGCTTCAAAACTCACCAAACTGTACACACACACCAGGACTGGTGGAAATTGCGCTCTAATAAAAAACCAAACCCGAAAACTCAAAATTGCGCTCTAGCGCCTTCTAGGAATAAAACACAGACAAAACTGCTCCTCGGAAGAAAACACAGACAAAACTGCTTGTAACTTCCGGTAGGAATGTCGTAGAGACATGAAACAAAAACCCCTATGTAGGTCTGACTTAGACGTAGATTTCATACACTGAAATCCTTCAGCAAAAATCAAACAGGAAGTTGGCAATTCCCCCTTCTAAACAAAATTTTTGTAAAAACAGTCTCTTTTGCCTTTTTGAGCTGTAATTTGACCCCCTTAACATGCTTCAAAACGCACCAAAATGTACACACACATCAGGACTGGCGGAAATCGCGATCTAATAAAAAAACAAACCCGAAAACTCAAAATTGCGCTCTAGCGCCTTCTAGGAATAAAACACAGACAAAACTGCTCCTCGGAAGAAAACACAGACAAAATTGCTTGTAACTTCCGGTAGGAATGTCGTAGAGACATGAAACAAAAACCCCTATGTAGGTCTGACTTAGACGTAGATTTCATACACTGAAATCCTTCAGCAAAAATCAAACAGGAAGTTGGCAATTCCCGCTTCTAAACAAAATTTTTGTAAAAACAGTCTCTTTTGCCTCTTTGAGCTCTAATTTGACCCCCTTAACATGCTTCAAAACTCACCAAAATGTACACACACATCAGGACTGGCGGAAATTGCGATCTAATAAAAAACCTAACCCGAAAACTCAAAATTGCGCACTAGCGCCTTCTAGGAATAAAACAGACAAAACTGCTCCTCGGAAGAAAACACAGACAAAATTGCTTGTAACTTCCGGTAGGAATGTCGTAGAGACATGAAACAAAAACCCCTATGTAGGTCTGACTTAGACATAGATTTCCTACACTGAAATCCTTCAGCAAAAATCAAACAGGAAGTTGGCAATTCCCCCTTCTAAACAAAATGTTTGTAAAAACAGTCTCTTTTGCCTCTTTGAGCTGTAATTTGACCCCCTTAACATGCTTCAAAACTCACCAAACTGGACACACACATCAGGACTGGCGTAAATTGCGCTCTAATAAAAAACCAAACCCGAAAACTCAAAATTGCGCTCTAGCGCCTTCTAGGAATAAAACACAGACAAAACTGCTCCTAGGAAGAAAACACAGACAAAACTGCTTGTAACTTCCGGTAGGAATGTCGTAGAGACATGAAACAAAAACCCCTATGTAGGTCTGACTTAGACGTAGATTTCATACACTAAAATCCTTCAGCAAAAATCAACAGGAAGTTGGCAATTCCCCCTTCTAAACAAAATTTTAGTAAAAACAGTCTCTTTTGCCTCTTTGAGCTGTAATTTGACCCCCTTAACATGCTTCAAAACTCACCAAACTGTACACACACATCAGGACTGGCGGAAATTGCGCTCTAATAAAAAACCAAACCCGAAAACTCAAAATTGCGCTCTAGCGCCTTCTAGGAATAAAACACAGACAAAACTGCTCCTCGGAAGAAAACACAGACAAAACTGCTTGTAACTTCCGGTAGGAATGTCGTAGAGACATGAAACAAAAAACCCTATGTAGGTCTGACTTAGACGTAGATTTCATACACTAAAATCCTTCAGCAAAAATCAACAGGAAGTTGGCAATTCCCCCTTCTAAACAAAATTCTAGTAAAAACAGTCTCTTTTGCCTCTTTGAGCTGTAATTTGACCCCCTTAACATGCTGCAAAACTCACCAAACTGTACACACACATCAGGACTGGCGGAAATTGCACTCTAATAAAAAACCAAACCCGAAAACTCAAAATTGCGCTCTAGCGCCTTCTAGGAATAAAACACAGACAAAACTGCTCCTAGGAAGAAAACACAGACATGAAACACAAACCTCTATGTAGGTCTCACTTAGACCTACGTTTCATTCATTGACAATCCCCAGCAAAAACCAACAGGAAGTTTTCAATTCCCCCTTCAAAACAAAAGTGGGGTCAAAACAGTCACCTTTTTTTTTAAACATTATCTCCTCTGAGCACGTTTGTCGTGTCGGCTTCAAACTAGCACAGGAGAGAGATTGAACCCTTCTGATTAAAAGTTGACGAAATAGTTTTAACTGCTGCTCCGGTTTTGATTTTACGACCCTTCAAAGAACCGCTGCGCTGATGCTGCTGCCGTCTCAAGATGACCGCTTAAAAGCAGGAAGCACCAGCGTGACTACACAATGCAGAGAAGGTAGGTACTGTGCGGGTAAATATATGTTAACTGGGTAAAGGCAGAAAGCACAAGTGTGACCCCAATATGCAGAGAAGGTAGGTAATGTGCGGATGAAAATAGGTTGAATGGGTACAGGCAGGAAATACGAGCGTGACCTTACTATGCAGAGACGGTTAAATTACATGATTACATAGATATGTTGTATGGGTGAAAGAAATAAGCACCAGTGTGTCCCCAGGATGCAGGGAAGGTAGGTAATGTGCAGGTAAAGATATGTTGAATGGGTAAAGGCAGGAAACACCAGCAAAAGTCGGTCCCGTCCAACGCTGCTTGCAGCTTTAATTACTGTTTTGTTTTTTTAGATAGATATGTGATTATTTCAACATTTTAGCAGACAGGTAAGCTATATTTGCACAATGTATCAGTATTGAAGTTGACTTGGTATGGGATGGGAAAGGCACCCAGTGGTATCGCACACACTCCAAACACAAAATGGTACAGGTGAGCGTCGTGCGTGTTCTACCTCCTGTGTTGTTGCTAGGAGACGGCGACTCAGGGCCCTGATTGGCCGGCAGCTCCGTCAGCCTCTTGGTGTCGGCGCCATTGGAGGCTTTGTGGGACTTTTTGTTCTTGATGAGGATTTTGCCCATCAGCTCCTGAGGACTTGGCAGCGGCATGCCTGGCTCCAGCTGTGTTCCATTTTAAAGTCGTCATCACAAATATACTTTCTGACCTGAGTGTGTGTGTGTGTGTGTGTGTGTGTGTGTGTGTGTGTGTGTGTGTGTGTGTGTGTGTGTGTACTTACAGGGTATTTATCCAGTGGGTCAATCAGTAGCGCCTCCCCAAATATTGATCGACAATATTCGGCCATCTTAGCTTGCTGCTTCAACCTGACGGAACAGTGAAACATTTTTTCATGTTTCAGCCATTCCACACCCACATCTGGTACGTTTCACATGAGGTCAAAGTGAAAGTGAAAGTCAGTTCTTACGAGTCGACGTGATTCTCGAAAGACAAGATGACCGGGAAAGGCGACGTCTTAAAGGCGCACTCTGCAATGGCCTCTATCACTTCCTGCCAATAGACAACAGATAAAGCAATTAATAAACAAAAAAAAGTACAGAAATGTCAATAAGAATACTTTTAAATAAATAACTATTTTACTATTTATTTAATACATTAATTATTTCATACATTGGAAATGACAAATAATTAAAAATGTAAATAAAAGAACTAACAGCATTTGTTACAGTACGGATACTATTTATCATAATAAAAAATAATATGAATAAAAAAATAATAATAAAATAATTATAATAAAAAAATGTAGACAATAAAAATAATGATGAAATAATTATGATGATAAAATAGTAATGATAAAAAAATAATAGCAATAAAAATAATAACTATAACAAAATAAGATGACAATAATAATATTTATGATATTAGAATAATAATGATAAACAATAATAGCAATAAAATAATGATAATAAATTAGGACATTAGAATAAAAAAATAAAAAATAAAATAATAATAATAATAATGATAACGAATAAAAATAGCAATAAAATAATGATAAAATAAGACATTCAAATAATAATTATTATAATAGAATAATAATCATAAAGAATAACAATCGCAATAAAATAACATCCATCCATCCATCCATTTTCTACCGCTTAATCCCTTCGGGGTCGCGGGGGGCGCTGGAGCCTATCTCAGCTACAATCGGGCGGAAGGCGAGGTACACCCTGGACAAGTCGCCACCTCATCGCAGGGCCAACACAGATAGACAGACAACATTCACACTAATAAAATAATAGGACAATCAAATAATAAAGAAAAAATATTACAAATAATAATGATAAAGAACAATAGCAATAAAAATAATAACAATAAAATAACAAGACATTAAAATGATAATACAAATAATATCAATTATGATAGTATATTAAAGATAATAAAATAATATCATTATTAGTAATACAAAATAATAATAATGAAAATAATACAAATATGATAATTATAGTAATTACACGAGAAAAAAATAAATAAGAAAAAACAAAAAAAGAATAGTGCCACATACATTTTTATTACAAATAATAATGATAACTGATAAAATGTATAAAAATACCTTAAAGTAATAGTAATAATAATCAGTATACATATCAGTCAATAAAAAATACCTGTATTTCTTAAAAATATATATTTGATCTCCTAAATCAAAGCTGGAAGTCTACACTTGAACCAAGTCTTGTTCATTCTTCAGCACGTTGTAAAAAACTCACTGACTCTCCAAATGTGGAGCTACACTTTCCTGCGCTGAAAGAGACCGGAAGCGAGTCACCTTGAAGCAGATCTCGGAAGTCATGGTGAATCCGTGCGTGATGACGGGCTCCTCCTCAGCAGTCCTTCCCTTCCACACGTCCAACTCCACGCAGCGACACCCGGCCAGCAGGACCTGCCGGTACATTTCCACCGAGGAACTTCCTGCCAGCTGACCCGCTGAAAGGACACGCCAACACCTTGAACTGACCCACGCACACACAGGTGGGTGAGCGGCTATCTACCTGTCAGGTAAGTGTTGTGGGAGGAGTTAATGAAGTAGTGAGACAGAGGGAAGCTCATGTCTTCCGACTGGTCCAGTTTGTCCGGCGGGATGACGGCGTTCTCATCGCTGGACAGATAACTGGAGAAGGCTTGCATGGAGATGACACCTGCCACACACACACTTTAATATACTCCTTTATCGCATGGGTGTGTGTTCTTGTATTTTTACCCTTCTTGAGACATCAACAAGGACAAGTACCTTCCATATGAGGACCGGTGAACAAGTTAGGACCGAAATCATGGTCCCAATACGGAAAACCATTGCATCTAATAGGTAGCCTTTACTAGAGTTTGTGAACATTGCTCCAAAGTCAGGATTTTTTGTTGATTTAATATGCATACAGAAGTAAACATTGACAGGTGCAAATAGCAGCAATATATGATAAAACAAGCTAAAGAAGGACTTCCCTATTCATCCCTGAAAAAACCCGCCAGTTGAACAGATGATTTTACAACTTACGGCGCTGACATAAGACAACCCGCGTACTACTTTAACTTTACTAAGACTATAGTGTCCATTAACAGTTAGCTTCTACAGCTGTGTTGCCCAAAGTACGGCACAGGGGCCATCTGTGGTACGTGACTCGTTTGTCATATGCCTTAAGCACATTACAAAAAACAAAAAAATAGAGATCTCATTTGCACCCCTGGTGGTGAAATCTATCAAAATGAGGGTGGTCTCAAAAAGGAGGTATTTTTCAAATTGACGGTTTTAAAAGTGCTCCCCCTTTGGTCAACATATGTAATAACAAGTGTGTGTAAGAAATGGAAATGCTTCACCTTTAGTAGAAATTAATAAAAAACTAAACAAATAAATATGTATATAGAGATATACTGTAATAACTTGAAGTAAATAATGAAGATTAAAAACCAATTACACACAAAAAATTTAAAAAAATAAAAAATGAACTGAAATCGGTCTTTTTCTCACAATGTGTTTACTTTTTTCTTATAAAATTGGGAAACATTTCTCATATTCTTTCTGTTCCTGTAATATTGCAATATTTTCTTGTAAATGTATGACTTTATGTAAAATTATTACTTTTTAATGCAATTCTGACTTTTATCACAATATTGCAAATGTTTTTGTTTTTGTTTTTTATTTTTGGAGTAAAATGATGACTCTTGTCACAATGTTGCAAAGTAAAATTCAGATTATTATTATAATATTGCTAAATGTTTAAGTTTTCTTATAAAATTGTGACTTTTGTCAAGAAAAATTACGATTGTTTCATAAAATTGCCAACATTTTAAGCTTTCCTTGTAAAATTGCGACTGTTATTGAGTAAAATTCCAACTTTTATCATAATATTGCACAAATGTTCAGTTTTTCTAGTAAAATGCTGACTTGCGTTGAGTAAAATGACGACTTTTATTATAATACTGCCAACATTCTACGTTTTTCTCGTGAAATTGTGACCTTTTTCTTGTGAAACTCCAACTCATTTTTCACAACAAGCTTTTTCATATTTGCATAGCATGTAAATATTATTAATGTTGTAAATACACTTCTTTATATATCTAGAAAGGGTGGTCCTAAAGAGGTAGGCATTTTTCTCAGGTCTCAAGAAGGTAACAAATACAAGAGTGTGTGTGGGTGTGTGTGTGTGTGTGTGTGTGTGTGTGTGTGTGTGTGTGTGTGTGTGTGTGTGTGTACCCCGCTCCAACAGCGCCTTGTCCTGCTGGTGTCGGTCCAGCAGTGTTTGGGTCTGGGCGGCTCGCAGAGGCGGGTAGAGGATCTCGTTGAGTCTGGGGTCTCTCTGCTTGTTGTTGATGAAGTCCGTCATCTGCTCCACGGACATGACGCCGCCGCCGTCGCCCCCCCTGACACGCACACCGGGGGGCGCACTTAGACTTAGACAAACTTTCATAGTCCATAGCCAAAATAGTTAAAAAAAGACAACATATATATATATATATATATATATATATATATATATATATATATGTCTTAATAAGGTTATCCAAAAAATAGTGCTCGATACCGTAGTAGAGCGCAATATATGTATGTGTGGGAAAAAAATCACAAGACTATTTCATCTCTACAGGCCTGTTTCATGAGGGGGGGTTCCCTCAATCATCAGGAGATTTTAATGGGAGCATTCACATACCATGGATTATATAGGGCACAGAGTGGGTGGGTACAGGCTGGTGTAGGGGCGTGGTGATTGGCTCATGTGTTACCTTATATATATATATATATATATATATATATATGTACCGGTATACATATATATATATATATATATATATATATATATATATATATATATATATATATACGTATACATATACATATATATATATATATATATATATATATATATACATATATATATATACATATATATATATATACACATATATATATATTCATATACATATATACATATACACACATATATATATATACACACATATATATATACATATACATATATATATATACATCTACACACATATATATATATATATATATATATATATATATATATATATATATATATATATATATATATATAGTTGTGAAGAACATAATGTCATGCTGTCTTGAGTCTCCAATAATTTCTACAACTCTTATTTTTTAGTGATAGAGTGATTGGAGCACATACTTGTTGGTCACAAAAAACATTCATGAAGTTTGCTTCTTTTATGAATTTATTATGGGTCTACTGAAAATGTGAGCAAATGTGCTGGGTCAAAAGTATACATACAGCAATGTTAATATTTGCTTACATGTCCCTTGGCAAATTTCACTGCATTAAGGCGCTTTTGGTAGCCATCCACAAGCTTCTGCTTGAATTTTTGACCACTCCTCTTCACAAAATTGGTGCAATTCAGCTAAATTTGTTGGTTTTCTGACATGAACTTGTTTCTTCAGCATTGTCTACACGTTTAAGTCAGGACTTTGGGAAGGCCATTCTAAAACCTTAATTCTAGCCTGATTTAGCCATTCCTTCCCAATAGCGTCCAAGACCCAACCTCCGGGCTGATGATTTTAGGTTGTCCTGAAGAATTTGGAGGTAACCCTCCTTTTTCATTGTCCCATTTACTCTCTGTGAAGCACCAGTTCCATTGGCAGCAAAACAGGCCCAGAGCATAATACTACCACCACCATGCTTGACGGTAGGCATGGTGTTCCTGGCATTAAAGGCCTCACCTTTTCTCCTCCAAACATATTGCTGGGTATTGTGGCCAAACAGCTCCATTTTTGTTTCATCTGACATCACATGGACAAAGATAAGACCTTCTGGGGGAAAGTTCTGTGGTCAGATGAAACAAAAATGGAGCTGTTTGTGGTTAAGAATTGGTTAAACATTCAAGCAGAAGCTTGTGGATGGCTACCAAAAGCGCCTTATTGCAGTGAAACTTGCCAAGGGACATGTAAGCAAATATTAACATTGCTGTATGTATACTTTTGACCCAGCACATTTGCTCACAAATTCAGTAGACCCATAATAAATTCATAAAAGAAGCAAACTTCATGAATGTTTTTTGTGACCAACAAGTATGTGCTCCAATCACTACATCACAAAAAAATAAGAGTTGTAGAAATGATTGGAAACTCAAGACAGCCATGACATTATGTATGTAAACTTTTGACCACAACTGTATATATATATATATATATATATATATATATATATATATATATGATCCCAAGTTAAAAAGTTTGCACACCCCTGCCTTAGACCAGGGGTCGGCAACCCAAAATGTTGGAAGAGCCATATTGTACCAAAAATACAAAAAACTAATCTATCTGGAGCCGCCAAAAAATTAAAGCCTTCTATAAGTGATATAATGAAGTCAACACATTATATACGTGTCTTTATTAGCTATATTAGCCTACTATCAAAATGATCGTTTAAGTTAAGGAAATTAAATGAGCTCAAATATAGCTACAAACGAGGCATAATGATGCAACATGCAGCTAGCCTAAATAGCAAGTTAGCATCAATTAGCTTGCCAAATATGCCTGATTAGCACTCCAAACAAGTCAATAACATCAACAAAGTTCACCTTTGTGCATTCGAGCACAGCATAAAAAGTTTGGTGGACAAAATGAGACAAATAATGAGTGGCATAAAATATGTCTTTCTTTAGCATCGTTGAAGAAAGTTATACATGTAAACAAACTACGGTCAGTTCAAGGACCGCCAAAATTAGTAGGACAAAACGGCGCTCACCAAATACTCTCATCGGATAATCATGTTTAATATAAACAAACTACGGTGCGTTCAAGGACTTCCGAAATCAGGAAAAAAGGGTACGCGCCAAATACTCTCATCAGTGAAGCATGTTTAATATAAACAGTGGGATTTCTAACAATTAGGGAGGTTTGTGTCATGTTTGTCCTCCTACAGAAACCATATTAAAACAAAAATATATTTTCCCCCCATCTTTTTTTATTTTCATACATTTTTGAAAAAGCTCCAGGGAGCCACTAGGGCGGCGCTAAAGAGCCGCAGGTTGCACACCCCTGCCTGAGACAAACGTCTTTTCGCCCCCTGCTGCCAGGGCATGGAAGTGTTCTTACTCACTGCAGTTTGAAGATGCTGCCGAGCTCGGGGCGAGGACACAAGTGGTCCAGGAAGCTCCTGTAGACCTCCAGGGTGAAGTCCTCCAGTCTGATGCCGTCGCCCTGTCAAGAACTTGCACGTCAGCACTTTTCTCGTTTGTGACGCTCATTGGCGCTCTCCGGGCACTTTGAGCGTGAAGGTGAGAGTCCCAGGCGAGATGGAGGTCACACCAGGAGGACAAGAGAAGCTCAAAAGACTCGTCAGGATCAGAGACCACTTTTTACCTTCTTAGTATTTCAAAGATGCCGTGTCACCGTTTTCATGAACATGTTGGTATGAACAATATATTTAATACTTGCGATATTTTACTTTCATTTGATTAGTGTTACAAATCTATACAATTGTATTTAATATACACATACTTGCCAACCTTGAGACCTCCGATTTCGGGAGGTGGGGGCGTGGGGGCGTGGTTAAGAGGGGAGGAGTATATTGACAGCTAGAATTCACCAAGTCAAGTATTTCATATATATATATATATATATATATATATATATATATATATATATATATATATATATATATATATATATATATATATATATATATATACACAGAGGTGGGTAGAGTAGCCAGAAATTGTACTCAAGTAAGAGTACTGTTACTTTAGAGATTTATTACTCAAGTAAAAGTAAGGAGTAGTCACCCAAATATTTACTTGAGTAAAAGTAAAAAGTATGTTGTAAAAAAACTACTCAAGTACTGAGTAACTGATGAGTAACATACACACACATATCATATATATATATACACACACACACACACATATATATATATATACACACACACATATATATATATATATATATATTTATATATATACATACATTGATATATACAATATATAATTTATATATATATTTTTTGCCGTTTTTGTTTACATGTTAATAGTGTTTTAATGAATATACATGCATGTTTAACACATATAGATTCCTTTCTTTCATGAAGACAAGAATATAAGTTGGTGTATTACCTGATTCTGATGACTTGCATTGATTGGAATCAGACAGTAGTGATGACAAACGTCAACGTTTTCAAATGGAGGAGAAAAAAAAGTTCCTCCTTTCTGTCCAATACCACATGAAAGTGGTTAGTTTTTGGCATCTTATATGTCCAGCTTCCATATTCGTTTTTATACACTTTACAAGAAATACATTGGCGGCAAACTCCGTAGCTTGCTAGCTTGTTTGCGCAGGCTTTCGGAGACTCTTATTTTGAAAGCGGCACTTTTATTGTGAAGACAGGAACTGTGCAGTCAGTCTTTAGGCTTTTGACGGGGTTTACGGTTGAAATTAAAAATGGTCTTTTTTCCTTCACACTTTTGATTGATTGATTGGAACTTGTATTAGTGGATTGCACAGTACAGTACATATTCCGTACAATTGACCACTAAATGGTAACACCCCAATAAGTTTTTCAACTTGTTTAAGTCAGGTCATGTGACCCCTGGCTCTGTTTGATTGGTCCAACGTCACCAGTGACTGCATCTGATTGGTGGAACGGAGTGAACGTCACCAGTGACTGTATTTGTTGAAACGCAGGCACTATGAAGGTCTGTCTGACAGACCAAAACAAACAAAGCGTGCATTAACAGATCGATAAAAATTAGTAGCGAGTAGCGAGCTGAATGTAGATAAAAGTAGCGGAGTAAAAGTAGCGTTTCTTCTCTATAAATATACTCAAGTAAAAGTAAAAGTATGTGGCATTAAAACTACTCTTAGAAGTACAATTTATCCCAAAAGTTACTCAAGTAGATGTAATGGAGTAAATGTAGCGCGTTACTACCCACCTCTGTATATACATATACACATATATATATCTACATCCTGAAAATATGCAAACAAAACTGTGTTTGGATAATTGATACTTCAAACTTGCATAAATAAATATTAAGGAATATAACATAACTTGGCTTCTGAGAGCTTCAAAATGTAGTGAATAAAATGCTAAAGTTGTTGATAAACAAGCAATTATTTTAATAATTAAATATGGTAATTTTAAATGAATTATGATAATTTAAAATTAATTATTTCAAATATGTTTATTTTAATGTAAAATTCTATGGCTGGATGTAATAAGGAGTCAGAAAAAATAAAAATAAAAATACAATTAATTTTGATGTTTTTAGCAAAATATAGTAAAAATGTATTTAGTTTTTTTTTTATTTTTTTTTTTATTAATAAATATCTATTTATTTTTAGGTAAGATAAACATAATAATACAATGTATCTTTAGTCTGGATGATTTAGTTCTTGTCACCCTGTTGTCCTCCCGTAGTGAAAAAAGGCTGTCCTCACTCAGGTCCGCATGGAGCTGGAGGGGGCGTGGCCTCCAGCTCCGGCTGAAAATCGGGAGGTTTTCGGGAGAGGCGCTGAATTTCGGGAGTCTCCCGGAAAATTCGGGAGGGTTGGCAAGTATGAATATACATTTAGAATTCCCCCTTCGGGAGGAATAAATAATCTCAATAAATAAATTGGCAGGAGACTTCAGCAAATGGCTATGACTCAGAGTGTGCCTTGGAGCTAGTCATTCTATTATTAATAATAATAGATCAATAAATATCCATCAAAGTCTTCCTGTTACTGTACCCGTCCATAAGGCAGGTGGCAGCTTTCCAGGGCGTTCTCCACCCGCTTTCTGTCCAGGGAAAACAACCGGACGATGCTGTAAACAAAATAAAACACAACAATAATAATCAGGGGCGCCGAAAAGGGGGGGTAAAGGAGACGGATTCTAGGGGCCCATGATGGAGGGGGGGCCCAGAGAGGCCCCTAATGATGATGAAATTATAATACAGAAAAAATAATGACACTGTGTTGGGGGCCCTGTAAAGATTCTTTTCATGGGGCCCAAAATCCCTAGCGGCGCCCCTGATAATAATATCAATAATTATTAATGTAACTTCTCCCACTAAAACATCATTCTGACCAAATGCTAGAATAAATGAATTTAGTGAAAACAGAAGAAATTGTGTGCTTATTGGAGGACATTTAAGATGTTAACTGGCTGTCCAGCTTTGCTCCAGTAAACACTCTGCAGGACTGCTTGTATCGCACATGATATCACACACAAGTAGAAACGCTGCACGACTGCTTGTATCGCACATGATATCACACACACACGTAGAAACGCTGCAGGACTGCTTGTATCACACATGATATCACACACAAGTAAACATTTTGCAGGACTGCTTGTATCGCACATGATATCACACACAAGTAGAAATGCTGCAGGACTGCTTGTATCACACATGATATCACACACAAGTAAACACTTTGCAGGACTGCTTGTATCGCACATGATATCACACACAAGTAGAAACGCTGCAGGACTGCTTGTATCACACATGATATCTCACACAAGTAAACATTTTGCAGGACTGCTTGTATCGCACATGATATCACACACAAGTAGAAACGCTGCAGGACTGCTTGTATCACACATGATATCACACACAAGTAGACATTTTGCAGGACTGCTTGTATCGCACATGATATCACACACAAGTAGAAACGCTGCAGGACTGCTTGTATCACACATATCATCACACACAAGTAGACATTTTGCAGGACTGCTTGGATTGCACATGATATCACACACAAGTAGAAACGCTGCAGGACTGCTTGTATCACACATGATATCACACACAAGTAGACACTTTGCAGGACTGCTTGTATCGCACATGATATCACACACAAGTAGAAACGCTGCAGGACTGCTTGTATCACACATGATATCACACACAAGTAAACATTTTGCAGGACTGCTTGTATCGCACATGATATCACACACAAGTAGAAATGCTGCAGGACTGCTTGGATCACACATGATATCACACACAAGTAAACACTTTGCAGGACTGCTTGTATCGCACATGATATCACACACAAGTAGAAACGCTGCAGGACTGCTTGTATCACACATGATATCACACACAAGTAGACATTTTGCAGGACTGCTTGTATTGCACATGATATCACACACATGTAAACACGCTGCAGGACTGCTTATATCGCACATGATATCACACAAGTACACATGCTGCAGGACTATTTGTTTTGCACATGATATCACACACAAGTAAACATGCTACAGGACTGCTCGTAATGCACATATCACACACGACTGAACATGCTACAGGACTGCTTGTATCGCACACAATATCACACACAAGTAGACACGCTGCAGGACTGCTTGTATAGCACATGATATCACACACATGTAAAGAAGCTGCAGGACTGCTTATATCACACATGATATCACACAAGTAAACATGCAGCAGGACTGCTTGTTTTGCACATGATATCACACACAAGTAAACATGCTGCAGGACTGCTCGTAATGCACATATCACACACGACTAAACATGCTACAGGACTGCTTGTATCACACACGATATCACACACAAGTAGACACGCTGCAGGACTGCTTGTATTGCACATGATATCACACACATGTAAACCCGCTGCAGGACTGCTTGTATCGCACATGATATCACACACAAGTAAACACGCTGCAAGACTGCTTGTATCGCACATGATATCACACACGACTAAACACACTACAGGACTGCTTGTATCGCACATAATATCACACACAAGTAGACACGCTGCAGGACTGCTTGTATTGCACATGATATCACACACATGTAAACCCGCTGCATAACTGCTTGTATCGCACATTATATCACACACAAGTAAACACGCTGCAAGCATGCTTGTATTGCACATGATATCACACACACGACTAAACATGCTACAGGACTGATTGTATCGCACATGATATCACACACAAGTAGACACGCTGCAGGACTGCTTGTATTGCACATGATATCACACTAGTAAACACTGCAGGACTGTTTGTATCGCACATGATATCACACAAAAGTGAACATGTTGCAAGATTGCTCGTCTCGCACATGATATCACACACAAGTAAACACTCTCCAGGACTGCTCGTATCGCACATGTATCACACACAAGTAAACACGCTCCAGGACTGATAATATCGCACATGATATCACACACAAGTAAACACGCTGCAGGGCTGCTTCTATCGCTCATGATATCACACAGAAGTAAACACGCTGCAAGCATGCTTGTATCGCTCATGATATCACACACAAGTAAACACGCTGCAGGAGTCTTTGTATTGCACATGATGTCACACACAAGTAAACATGTTGCAAGACTGCTAATATCGCACATGATATCACACACACTCACAAGTAAACATGCTGCAGGACTGCTTGTATCACATATGATATCACACACAACTGATAACACAAGTATACACACTGCAGGACTGCTTGTATCACACATGATATCACACACAAGTAAACACGCTGCAGGACTGCTTGTATCACACATGATATCACACACAAGTAAACACGCTGCAGGACTGCTTGTATCGCAAATTATATCACACAAAAGTACACACGCTGCAGGACTGCTGGTATCGCACATTATATCACACACAAGTAAACACTCTGCAGGACTGCTTGTATTGCACATGAAATCACACACAAGTAAACACGCTGCAGGACTGCTTGTATCGCACATGATATCACACACAAGTAAACACTCTGCAGGACTGCTTGTATTGCTCATAATAGCACACAGAACTACAGACTCTGCAGGACAGCTTGTATCGCACATGATATCACACACAAAAACACGCTGCATACTACTTGTATTGCTCATAATATCACACACAAGTAAAGACTCTGCAGGACAGCTTGTATCGCACATGATATCACACACAAAAACACGCTGCATACTACTTGTATTGCTCATAATATCACACACAAGTAAAGACTCTGCAGGACAGCTTGTATCACACATGATATCACACACAAAAACACGCTGCATACTACTTGTATTGCTCATATTATCACACACAAGTAAAGACTCTGCAGGACAGCTTGTATCGCACTTGATATCACACACAAAAACACGCTGCATACTACTTGTATTGTTCATAATATCACACACAAGTAAAGACTGCAGGACAGCTTGTATCGCACATGATATTACACACAAAAACACGCTGCATACTACTTGTATTGCTCATAATATCACACACAAGTAAAGACTCTGCAGGACAGCTTGTATCGCACATGATATCACACACAAAAACACGCTGCATACTACTTGTATTGCTCATAATATCCCACACAAGTAAAGACTCTGCAGGACAGCTTGTATCGCACATGATATCACACACAAAAACACGCTGCATACTACTTGTATTGCTCATAATATCCCACACAAGTAAAGACTCTGCGGGGCCACTTGTATCGCACATGATATCACACACACGTAAACACACTGTATACTGCTTGTATCACACATGATATCACACACAAGTAAAGACCCTGCTGTGCCACTTGTATCGCACATGATATCACACACACGTAAACACGCTGCATACTACTTGTATTGCTCATAATATCCCACACAAGTAAAGACTCTGCGGGGCTACTTGTATTGCACATGATATCACACACACGTAAACACACTGTATACTGCTTGTATCGCACATGATATCACACACAAGTAAAGACCCTGCTGTGCCACTTGTATCGCACATGATATCACACACAAGTAAAGACCCTGCTGTGCCACTTGTATCACACACGTAAACACACTGTATACTGCTTGTATCACACATGATATCACACACAAGTAAAGATCCTGCTGTGCCACTTGTATCGCACATGATATCACACACACGTAAACACGCTGCATACTACTTGTATTGCTCATAATATCCCACACAAGTAAAGACTCTGCGGGGCTACTTGTATTGCACATGATATCACACACACGTAAACACACTGTATACTGCTTGTATCGCACATGATATCACACACAAGTAAAGACCCTGCTGTGCCACTTGTATCGCACATGATATCACACACAAGTAAAGACCCTGCTGTGCCACTTGTATCGCACATGATATCACACACATGTAAACACGCTGCATACTGCTTGTATCGCACATGATATCACACACAAGTAAAGACTCTGCAGGGCCACTTGCATCGCACATTTTGCATAACATCCCATACTGGATCTTGCTGGTATGGGACTGATATCTGCTATCAATATGGTATCGTTGGAGTGTTGTGTCCTAAAACTCCCAGCTGGTGTTCGTGCGTCACTCGCTGGGCAGGTCAGAACTGAATGAAGCACCTCCATGGATCCTGTCCCTCTTTTTACTTTCCCAGGTGCACGTGGAAGGACGTGTATTTTTGGACGCGGCACACAAGGAAGGAGCGAGGAATGATTCAGGTTCCAAAGGTAAGAAAGATGTGGAACTCACTTCTTGACGGGGATCCTGCCCTCGGCGTTGGGCTGCAGAGTCAACTTGACGTATCTGCAACCACAAAAAACACTCAAACTCTCTCATTTGCATCTTCAAGACTGTTTTTGTAATGACCATTTAATCCAAAATACAGCACTTTTCATGCAATACAGACGTGAATATTACAACTCACCATTCAGTTAGAATATCATTCAGGAGGTGAGCACTCCATTTACAATACATTTCTTATTTGAAAGAATATCATTCAGGAGGTGAGCACTCCATTTACAATACATTTCTTATTTGAAAGAATATCATTCAGGAGGTGAGCACTCCATTTACAATACATTTCCTACTTGAAATGGTTCTCCCAATAGATGATACAGGTGGTAGATAAGTGAGGATAAAACTTCTTTTAAACTGGTAACAAAAGCCCCTCTTGGTATACTCGCAGTGAGTACGCACAGAAATAAATAAGATTTATTTTTAAAAAGTATTTTAAAAAATCAATGATTGAATTTTTTTTATAATTCAGAATAATGACAAAAAAATTATCGCGATTAAAATTTGAATCGATTTTTTTCCTGGCACTTCTTTAATGCACATTTTTTAAAATCAATGTATTTATTATAATTTGGATAAATTATTATAATTTAACATTTATCATTATTTATAATATATTATAATAATATTAATTTAATATATTATAATTTGCATTTACAAATAATATACTTATACTTTCATAACTTGCATTAATAATTAGAATTGTATTACATTGTTTTTGCATTGATAAATATAATGTATTTATTTATTTATAATTATAATGTATTCATAACATACTTTGCATTTACAAATATGATTAAATTATATTGTAGTTTGCATTTATACATGAATTATAACTTAATTTGCATTTTAATTATAATGTAATTATTTTATAATTTTGTTTCATCTGACATCACATGGACAAAGATAAGACCTTCTGGAAGAAAGTTCTGTGGTCAGATGAAACAAAAATGGAGCTGTTTGGCCACAATACCCAGCAATATGTTTGGAGGAGAAAAGGTGAGACCTTTAATCCCAGGAACACCAGACCTACCGTCAAGCATGGTGGTGGTAGTATTATGCTTTGGGCCTGTTTTGCTGCCAATGGAACTGGTGCTTTACAGAGAGTAAATGGAACAGTGAAAAAGGAGGATTACCTCCAAATTCTTCAGGACAAGCTAAAATCATCAAATCATCACAGTTGGGTGTTCCAACAGGACAATGACCCCAAACACACGTCAAAAATGGTAAAGGAATGGCTAAATCAGGCTAGAATGAAGGTTTTAGAATGGCCTTCTCAAAGTCCTGACTTAAACGTGTGGACAATGCTGAAGAAACAAGTCCATGTCAGAAAACCAACACATTTAGCTGAACTGCAGCAATTTTGTCAAGAGGAGTGGTCAAAAATTCAAGCAGAAGCTTGTGGATGGCTACCAAAAGCGCCTTATTGCAGTGAAACATGCCAAGGGACATGTAAGCAAATAATAACATTGCTGTATGTATACTTTTGACCCAGCACATTTGCTCACATTTTCAGTAGACCCATAATAAATTCATAAAAAAAGCAAACTTCATGAATGTTTTTTGTGACCAACAAGTATGTGCTCCAATCACTCTATCACAAAACAATAAGAGTTGTAGAAATGATTGGAAACTCAAGACAGTCATGACATTATGTTCTTTACAAGTGTATGTAAACTTTTGATCGCGACTGTGTATACATACACATATATATATATATATATATATATATATATATATATATATATATATATATGTGTATATGTATGTATGTATGTATGTATATTTATGTATGTATGTATGTATGTATGTATTTATTTATGTATATATATATATATATATATATATATATATATATATATATATATATATATATATATATATATATATATATATATATATATATATATTTATGTATATATATATATATATATATATATATATACATAAATACATACATACATAAATATACATACATACATACATACATACATACATATACAAGGGCTGTGAATCTTTGGGCACCACACGATTCGATTTAATTCTTGGATTCTATTAAGAAATGATTCTTGATTCAAAACAATTCTCGATTCCAAATCAATACTTTTTTAATAACATTGGATACCAATTCTTTGATTTACTACATTCCTCCATAAAATAAACAGCTGTGAAAAATGTCCATATTACTTCAAAGAAAACTTTTTTATTAAATTAAATTCTACCCAAACATTTAATAAAGTCAAACACAAATAAGACAACAAGAGAAGTATCCAACACTTCTCTTTTCTAAAGAAAATAAATATGATCATCGACATCATGGGTGTCAAACTCTGGCCCGCGGGCCAAATTTGGCCCGCCGTGTAATTTCACTTGGCCCTTTAGGCAATATCAAATTAACACTAGCGCTGGCCCGCCCATTCTACACAGCGGCGGTGCCGCGGTAACACCGCATTCACCGCTAATTGTCATACTTGCCGACCCTCCCGGGAGACTCCCAAATTTCAGTGCCCCTCGTCCTCTTTTCACCCAGTCCAACGAATGTTGGCCCAGTCACATAATACGTGCGGTTTCTGCACGCGCACACACGTGTATGCAATGCATACTTGACAAACAGTGATACAGGTTACACTGAGGGTGGCCGTAAAAAATAACTTTAACACTGTTAGAAATATGCACCACACTGTGAATCCACACCAAACAAGAATGACAAACATATTTCGGGAGAACATCCGCACCGTAACACAACATAAACACAACAAAACAAATACCCATAATCCCATGCAGCCCTAACTCTTTTGGGCTGCAATATACACTCCCGCTACCACCAAACCCCACCCACCTCAACCGACGCACAGAGAGGGGAGGGGGGTGGGGTTTGGTGGTAGCGGGGGTGTATATATATATGACTGATCAACACCTTTGTTCGATAATGAAGGTTGCCTCAGCT
>NC_084549.2:66025000-66062500 GCF_033978685.3 Nerophis lumbriciformis | reverse complement strand
TATTCTTATAAAAATAAAAAATAAAATATATATATATTTTTTAATCCGTTTTTGAAAATGATGACTCGATTTAGAATCGGGGTGAATGACAAACAGGATTCTGGTTGCATGGAGATTACCTAAAAACATCTTTAAAAAAAAGAAATAGTATTATTATAAAATAAAAAACACTTTTATATATATTTAAAAAAAATATAAAACTATATTCTTATAAAATAAAAACAGATTTATATATATTTAAAAATATATATAAATGTATTATTATCAAAGAAACAAATGTATGTATATTTAAAAATATATATTTTATTTATTTTTTGAAAGTTATAAATCCATTTAGGAACAGGAAGAATAAGAATCGCCATACCTGTTGCATGAAGATGGACTAAAAATGTTTAAAAATGCATTCTTATAAATGAAAAAAAATCATACACATATATTTAAAAATATATATTTCATTTTAAAAAATTAATAGATTTTTTGAAAATTATAAATCAATTTAGAATCGGGATGAGTGAGAATTGGATTCACGATTCAGGTTGCATTGACACGGCCTAAAAACGTATTCTCATAAAAATATATATACATATTTTTTTAATCCATTTTGGAAAAGTATGAACTGATTTAGAATCAAGAATGAATAAAAATTGCTATTCAAAGGTGACTTGTTTTTCCTGTGCACTGACTAACCAGTCAACAGTTGTCATGGCAACTGACTCTCCAAAATAGAGCGTAAAGCTTTGTTGTATTGACCAAGTATCAACTAGCCACACACACACACACACACACACACACACTTTAGATACAACAGTGCTGTAGGTCCTCACGCACACATCAGGTCTGTTTAGGCATGGGTAGCCATCCCAGTTACCATAGCAACCAGATCGCACGTTCCCATTGTAAGGGTGCTCCAACATGCCAGCACACGCACCTCGCTGGCGTGTAATCAACAGGTGCTGGCAGCCACGACGTGACCAATTTTGTCTTTTCGTCGTAAAATGTACATTTTAAGGTACGTTCATAAAAAAAGAAAAAGAAAAAAAGTACTTTTGCAATCGGCGCCGTCTCACCTCGTCCCATTTGATGAAGTTGCTGCCGCTCCTCAGCGTGCAGGACACCGCGGGAGGCTGGAGCTTCAAGGCGTGGACCCCCGGCCGGGCACTCGCCATGGCTTCTCCGCACGTGCGCGCTCCCCCGCCCCCCAGCCGCCGCCGCCGCCGCCGCCCTTAAGCGTGGCCGTGCATCCCGAGTCCCTCACAGGTCAGGTGGAGACGAGGAGCTGCGGCAGCATCTTCTGCGACCGTCCTCCCCCTCCCCTCTCTGCTGCGTCTGGCTGACAGGCGGAAGCAGATGCCTTTGTGGGAGACACACACACACACACACACACACACACTTACACACACACTTACACGCTCGCTGCCTCCACAAACTGACTCATCGGCGACATGCGCACATCTTCCCAAGAGTTGGGGGAGGGATGCGCGGGGAGTAGCGGCGTGGGAGAGATGGAGAGGAAAAAGAGGAAGGAAAGGGCGACCGGGCGCAGGCGGAGCCGTAACGGATTTGGGTCAAACCGGGTTGCTCCTCGCCGGGAGGCCTGTTGACCCCTGATGCCGGGGGTCAACAGGTGTCAGCGGCGAGACCATGTTGCTACGCTACCCTCAACAATTTGTTGTCGCCACGCCGGATCCGCTGCTTGTTGCCATAGTAACGGGGCTCCCAGGCCCGAAAAGGGCGGCTTGTGGTCGACCTTTTTTTTGTGCGGCGCGTAGAGATGACACATTTTATCCCGTTAATAAATGTTGTTTGATCATAAAAATGTTGTTTTATTGCGACACTAAAAAATGAGCTGCCGATGATAAATGTTGTATCTGAATTTTGCACTAAAACATTAGATGTATCAATCAATCAATCAATCAATCAATCAATGTTTATTTATATAGCCCTAAATCACAAGTGTCTCAAAGGGCTGCACAAGCCACAACGACATCCGCGGTACAGAGCCCACATAAGGGCAAGGAAAAACTCACAACCCCAATGGGACGTCGATGTGAATGACTATGAGAAACCTTGGAGAGGACCGCATATGTGGGTTACCCCCCCTACCCCCCTCTAGGGGAGACCGGATGCAATGGACGTCGAGTGGGTCTGACATAATATTGTGAAAGTCCAGTCCATAGTGGATCTAACATAATAGTGAGAGTCCAGTCCATAGTGGATCTAACATAATAGTGAGAGTCCAGTCCATAGTGGATCTAACATAATAGTGAGAGGCCAGTCCATAGTGGATCTAACATAATAATGAGAGTCCAGTCCATAGTAGATCTAACATAATAGTGAAAGTCCAGTCCATAGTGGATCTAACATAATAGTGAGAGTCCAGTCCATAGTAGATCTAACATAATAATGAGAGTCCAGTCCATAGTAGATCTAACATAATAGTGAGAGTCCAGTCCATAGTGGATCTAACATAATAGTGAGAGTCCAGTCCATAGTGGATCTAACATAATATTGTGAGAGTCCAGTCCATAGTGGATCCAACATAATAGTGAGAGTCCAGTCCATAGTGGATCTAACATAATAATGAGAGTCCAGTCCATAGTAGATCTAACATAATAGTGAGAGTCCAGTCCATAGTGCCATCCATCTTCTTCCGCTTATCTGAGGTCGGGTCGCGGGGGCAGCAGCCTAAGCAGGGAAGCCCAGACTTCCCTCTCCCCAGCCACTTCGTCCAGCTCCTCCCGGGGGATCCCGAGGCGTTCCCAGGCCAGCCGGGAGACATAGTCTTCCCAACGTGTCCTGGGTCTTCCCCGTGGCCTCCTAGTCCATAGTGGATCTAACATAATAGTGAGAGTCCAGTCCATAGTGGATCTAACATAATAGTGAGAGTCCAGTCCATAGTAGATCTAACATAATAGTGAGTCCAGTCTATAGTGGAACTAACATAATATAGTGAGAGTCCAGTCCATAGTGGATCTAACATAATAGTGAGTCCAGTCTATAGTGGATCTAACATAATATAGTGAGAGTCCAGTCCATAGTGGGGCCAGCAGGAGACTATCTCGAGTGAAGACGGGTCAGCAGCGCAGAGATGTCCCCAACCAATGCACAGGCGAGCGGTCCACCCCGTGTCCCGACTCCGGAGAGATGTCCGATAATGGCTTTTTTGCCGATATCCGATATTGTCCAACTCTTCATGACCGATTCCGATATCAACCGATACCGATATATACAGTCGTGGAATTAACACATTATTATGCCTAATTTGGTTGTGATGCCCCGCTGGATGCATTAAACAATGTAACAAGGTTTTCCAGAATAAATCAACTCAAGTTATGGAAAAAAAATGCCAACATGGCACTGCCATATTTATTATTGAAGTCACAAAGTGCATTATTTTTTTTAACATGCCTCAAAACAGCAGCTTAGAATTTGGGACATGCTCTCCCTGAGAGAGCATGAGGAGGTTGAGGTGGGGGTAGGGGGTAAGGGGTAGCGGGGGGTGTATATTGTAGCGTCCCAGAAGAGTTAGTGCTGCAAGGGGTTCTGGGTATTTGTTCTGTTGTGTTTATGTTGTGTTACGGTGCGGCTGTTCTCCCGAAATGTGTTTGTCATTCTTGTTTGGTGTGGGTTCACAGTGTGGCGCATATTTGTAACAGTGTTAAAGTTGTTTATACGGCCACCCTCAGTGTGACCTGTGTGGCTGTTGACCAAGAATGCTTTGCGTTCACTTGTGTGTGTGAAAAGCCGTAGACATTATGTGATTGGGCCGGCATGCAAATGCAGTGCCTTTAAGGCACGCCCCCAATATTGTTGTCTGGGTGGAAATCGGGAGAATGGTTGCCCCGGGAGATTGTCGGGAGGGGCACTGAAATTCGGGAGTCTCCCGGGAAAATCGGGAGGGTTGGCTAGTATGACTGGGAGACGCAACTGCTCTGTACTTCCGTGTACCACTCCATACAGCGTTTTAAAAAATCATTAATTTTACTTTTTGAAACCGATACCGATTATTTCGGATATTACATTTTAAAGCATTTATCGGCCGATAATATCAGCAGTCCGGTATTATCGGACATCACTAATTAGATGGCAGTACTGTGGAGACCAGGGGTCCCCAAACTCATTTTAGATCGGGGGACACATGGAGAAAAATCTACTCCCAAATGCATACTTGCCAACCCTTTCCGGGAGACTACCAGAAAACCTCCCAGGACAAATTTTCTCCCGAAAATCTCCCGAAATTCAGGCGGACTCAGGTCCTCCACAATATAAAAAAGCGTACCTGCCCAATCCCGTTATAACTATAGGATGATGGAGGGCGAGTTCTTGGTTTCTTATGTGGGTTTATTGTTAGGCAGTTTCATTAACGTCCTCCCAGCGCGGTAACAACACACAACAACAGCAGTCACTTTTTTGTATACCGTAAAGCAGTTCATCTGTCGTAAACAGCAATGTTGTGACACTCTTAAACAGGACAATACTGCCATCTAGTGCATTTGATGAAAGCACTTTTGTGCGTGCCACACATCAATGCATCATCAGAGAGGGTGCATGTTCAGCATTGTTAGAAAAATAGTGACAGAGAATAGAACAAGGATGGACAATTCAACCCTTAACTCAACAATGAGTAGATGAGTGTTATGTGTGTGTATATGTGTAAATAAATGAACACTGAAATTCAAGTATTTATTTTATATATATATATCCATCCATCCATTTTCTACCGCTTATTCCCTTTGGGGTCGCGGGGGCGCTGGAGCCTATCTCAGCTACAATCGGGCGGAAGGCGGGGTACACCCTGGACAAGTCGCCACCTCATTGCAGGGCCAACACAGATAGACAGACAACATTCACACTCACATCCACACACTAGGGCCAATTTAGTGTTGCCAATCAACTTATCCCCAAGTGCATGTCTTTGGAAGTGGGAGGAAGCCGGAGTATATATAATTAAAAAAAATAAAATGATATATATATATATATATATATATAATAAAATAAATATATATATATATATATATATATATGAAATACTTGACTTGGTGAATTCTAGCTGTAAATATACTCCTCCCCTTTTAGCCACGCCCCCGTCCCACCCCGACCACGCCCACCCCCACCTCCCGAAATCGGAGGTCTCAAGGTTGGCAAGTATGCCCAAATGGGCCGGACTGGTGAAATCACGGCACGATAACTTAAAAATAAAGACAACTTCAGATTGTTTTCTTTGTTTAGAAATAATGATAAATATGGGTTATACTTGTATAGCGCTTTTCTACCTTCAAGGTACTCAAAGCGGTTTAACACTATTTACACGTTCACACATTCACACACAGATGGCGGGAGCTGCCATCCAAGGCCCGAACCACGACCCATCAGGAGCAAGGGTGAAGTGCATTGCTCAAGGACACAACAGACGTGACTAGGATGGCGGAAGCTGGGGATTGAACCAGAGCCGCGCCGTACCCCAAATAACTTGGTCAAAAGATTTCGGTGTGTGTATAGGTATTCTTGCACCATATCGGCCAAAGGTGGCCGAGTGCGCATTTATTTAACACGGAAATAAGGCACCAACAGCTTTTTCTGGGTACTACAGTATGCACATGCGTCATGTGTTTCCGTTTCTATTAATGTATGTGTGCGTGTGTTAGAATAATTGTTTGTAAGTTATCACAAAAAACTTTGTGTTGAAATGAGTTCCTGACAAGAAGACAAAAGCTGTCTTTGAAACCTACCAAGAGTAAGGCTCGTAAAACGCCACTGTGTGGGGGGGAGCAAGATGAAGGTGTTCCTGTGTTCTTTCATGTATGGTAATCAACAGAAGGATGTTGTTCTGGCCCAAGGACTTCAGAGCGGATAGATGACAGGATCTGCCCAATCTCCAGACGACCTCTTTTTGAAGTATTTTACGAACTCTTTTTGAAGTATTTTACGAACTCTTTTTGAACTGACCTTTCCTGTGAGTTGTTTACGACCTTTTCTGTGAACTTTTTGCGACCTTTGTCCTTTGGAAACAAAGGTGGCCATGTGGTCGGGGAGGGTCCAAAATAAAAGGAGGAGGCATGCAATCTTTTGGCAGAGCGTGCTGGAGACTGTACAAGAGTACAGTGTGTCCAGGCGTGTCCTCTTGTCTTGTTTAATAGATGTCATCAGTGTTTGAACCTGACAGTGTGTGTGTGTCCTCACCCTCTTGGCATGCTGGTATGGGTAGAAGCACACGGTTGGGGTAGGCGGTGATGCCTGCCGACTGACATGTCTGATAGTGAGCCTGGCAGTCCATCTTGCCAGCTCGGACCTCCCCTTTCAGGACCTGTCAACCCCACAGTGACCCGGCCCGTTTAGACACACCCCTACTCACCTTTCTTGTCCGCAACAAAACCAGGGGGAAAAGGTGAGACTCACCCGAGCTAGGACCTCAAACTCAGGGGCAAAATGTTGGCAGGGTCCACACCAGGGGGCGTAAGAGTCCAGAACCCAGTGGTCGTGACCTGCCACATCCAGAGACCTGAAGGAGTCGGGAGTCAGATCCACTGACACTCTGGGCAGCGCGCTGAGGGCCCAGGATTTATATAAATAGAACAAGCACATTCTGAAAATGTACAAATCCTAATATATATATATATATTTTTTTACACTTACATGTTGCGCTTAATAGTGTTCTATCTGTATTTGTCGTTATTTATACTTTCTGAATAAATGATGTGATAATGTTCATCAGTCAAAACTCATTGGTGTTCATTTTCAATCTATCAAGATAAAAAAAATGATATCAAAATCAAATTACAGGATGTTATTTATGTAGTTTGATCATTTTCCTCGACTGGTGCACTAACATCATGTGGTTTATTTTGTACATATCATCATATCATCACATCATATCATATATCATCATCTACAAAGAATTGCTATTGCGACACCCAGTGGACACATTTAGAATTAAAAAAATAAAATAAAAATTCTTATAAAATAAAAAAACACATTTATATATATTAAAAAAATAAAATAAAACTATATTCTTATAAAATAAAAACACATTTATATATATTTAAAAAATATAAAACTATATTCTTATAAAATAAAAACACATATATATTTAAAAAAATATAAAACTATATTCTTATAAAATAAAAACACATTTATATATATTTTAAAAAATATATAACAATGTAATATCAAATAAAAACATTTATATTTATTTAAAAATATATATTTTATTTATTTTTTGAAAGTTATAAATACATTTAGGAACGAGAAGAATAAGAATCGCGATACTTGTTGCATGAAGATGGACTAAAAATGTATTTAAAAAAATGAATAAAATGTGTTCGCGGGACTGTTCCGGCCCTCTGGCCGTACGTTTGACACCCCTGCTGTAGACTAACTACAAAGTAGCTTTTTCCAGGAAGCTGAATGTGTTATGTTGCACTTTGTTTTTACTGTAAGTATTGCACTTGTTACACACCAGCCGTTTGATTTTAACATTCATCTTTCCCTCTATCCGGACTACTCTCCAGTTCCTGCCGCTGAAAAACCATCCCCACAGCATGATGCTGCCTCCACCCTGCTTCACTGTAGGGACGGTACTGATGAGCGGTGCATGGTTTCATGCAAACAAGACGCCAAAGACTTCAATCTTTGTGTCATCAGACCAGATTATTTGGTTTCTCGTGGTCTGAGTCTTTCAGGTGTATTTATATTTTTACTATGTCCTCATTTTTATTCTAATATATTTACATTAGGGCAGCACGGTGGCAGAGGCGTTAGTGCATCTGCCTCACAATACGAAGGTCCTGAGTAGTCTTGGGTTCAATCCCGGGCTCGGGATCTTTCTGTGTGGAGTTTGCATGTCCTCCCCGTGACTGCGTGGGTTCCCTCCGGCTTCCTCCCACTTCCAAAGACATGCACCTGGGGATAGGTTGATTGGCAACACTAAATTGGCCCTAGTGTGTGAATGTGAGTGTGAATGTTGTCCGTCTATCTGTGTTGGCCCTGCGATGAGGTGGCGACTTGTCCAGGGTGTACCCCGCCTTCCGCCCGATTGTAGCTGAGATAGGCTCCAGCGCCCCCCGCGACCCCAAAAAGGGAATAAGCGGTAGAAAATGGATGGATGGATGGATTATTTACACTTTCACACACACATTTTATATATATCAGTGACGTGCGGTGAGGTTGATGGCTGGTGAGGCACTGACTTCATCACAGTCAGATTTACAAACATATGAACCCTAAAGTGCATCTTATTCACCATTTGATTGGCAGCAGTTAACGGGTTATGTTTAAAAGCTCATACCAGCATTCTTCCCTGCTTGGCACTCAGCATCAAGGGTTGGAAGTCACCGCTGCTGCCCACTGCTCCCCTCACATCCCAGGGGGTGATCAAGGGGATGGGTCAAATGCAGAGGACAAATTTCACCACACCTAGTGTGTGTGTGACAATCATTGGTACTTTAACTTTACACATACAAACTGTAGCACACAAAAAAGCACATTTAATAAAAAAAAACGTTATTATGGTCTTACCTTTACTTATAAGTGCGGGAACAGTGGTGTTCGTGTTGGAGGAGTTGTGAATGAATGAAATATGAAATCCGTGCTGCAGTCTGCAGGTGTACCTAATGTTGTGTCCCTGCAGTCGTTCACGCTCCTCCGGCACTAGCATTGTTGTTTTTGCACTTTTTGGCTTCTTGTTAAGTGACTTTTTTTGGGTGGATTCGGTCTTGCACGTGGAGGGTTTGGGTGTGGGCTTTGGTTGGTGTGGCGCTCCGGTCGGGGGGTGCAGTCTGCGGCGGAGGTGCAATAACCGGCACCAGGAGGCGGGATTACTGCGAGCCTCACACAGTGCGTCTTCGCAGCAGTTTTATGATTGCTCAGCACAAGAAATACTTTACACACATACAGTTGTTGACAAAATACACTGTGCATTATATACCTCAGCTAACTAAACTATGGAAATGTATAATATAATTCATATAGCAATACGGTCTCACTGCACAGCAGGCCATCAGTTAGCCGAGTCCGCAATCCATGTTGAGGCACAACTGAGTGACGTGCCTCAACTGGCTGCTGATCACCGCATCGTCTCTTCTCAGTATTTGAACGGCAAATGTGAAAAATCAGCGATTTTGAATGAAAAGAATCTAAAACTGGTGAAGTTAAATGGAAAATAACTTTATAGTATAATCACTGGATACATATAACAATTTAATTAATTTTTTTTCTTTTTACATTTTTTTTCTTTCCATGATGGCAGGTGGGCGGGGCCTCTAGTGACTGCACGTCACTGATATATATATATATATATATATATATATATATATATATATATATATATATATATGTTTTTAATAAAAATGAGTGTGAGTTCTATGATTAACTACATTCCTCCATAAAATAGACAAACAGCTCTGATAAATTTCTATATTACTTAAATGAAAACTGGTTTTGTTAAATAAAATGTTACCCAAACATTTAATAAAGTCAAAATCCAACACTTCTCTTTTATAAAGTAAATCTGTACAGCAGATATAGATCATCAACATCAACCATATGATTTGTCTGAGTGGCTGGACAGGACAGATTAAAAAAAAAATATATATATATATATTTTTTTATTGTTACAAAAAAGAATCGCGAGAAATTCGAAATTCGATTTTTTTTTTAGACCCTTAACACTTCGTTTATTCTTACTTGTTTTGTGTATTGTTATCTGTGGTATTAAAATGCCACAAAGTTCTGAAGGTTAGGGAAAACTCAAAATAGTGATCTCACTGTCAAAGCACGGCGAAATGGAATCACTTTGACAAATAATAAATACAATTATTGACATTTTAGAATTGTTTTTACCAATATTTGTGTAAATGTAAATTACTTGTATTCACATCTTATAACGGCGACCAGTGGTTATTTTGTTGCTAAAATTAAATTAAATAACGAGTCAGTCTTTTAAAGGAATGGCTCTCTATCTGCAGAAACATGCAACTTTAACTCAATCATATTCCAGTTCTAGTGGTGAAAACAAAACATAAACAAGGCCAATCACGAAAAAGAGAAACACCGACGACGTGTTTCCATGTGTGCCAACGCAGGCGGGTATTACGGCAGGCGCGTGGGCGAGGCCGAGGAGACGTCGTAAACAAAGAGGTGGTGTTCCAGGAGAAACAACGTTGGCTCATCCATGAAAAGAGCAAGCTGGCAGTGTTGCCGCACACTCACCAGTCTGGCAACATGGCAGACACACAACACTATACTGCAATATCACACAACACACGGCATCTCATGGCGGGTTGGCTTCAAGGACGCTTGCTCAAATATAAAACACTTCATGACACAAGGCACCTTTT
The DNA here is from genome assembly GCF_033978685.3 of Nerophis lumbriciformis. NCBI lineage: Eukaryota > Metazoa > Chordata > Actinopteri > Syngnathiformes > Syngnathidae > Nerophis > Nerophis lumbriciformis. The sequence continues at coordinate 66,052,166 of NC_084549.2, read as the reverse complement.
TTTTTATCTGAGACAAGAAGTGAAGGACACTTTGATGGACAAATGCCAATATTTCTCCAGCAGATGTATCATAAATATCCATCGCTGTTTGCTTGTTATTTAGGATTGAAATAAGTCAGCATTTTGGTGCAAATCTGGACAAAAATGCACAATTTTTTCCCCAAGGCATTATTCATAACTTCCTGATACTGGTGCCTTATTTATATCTATTATTTTCTAAAAGTAGATATAAGCGCAGTGTGTGACCACCTTTCTTTGCGGCAGCAGGTGCCTTGGTAGGCGATCGTCGTCGTCGTCGCAATGCTAGCATTTCAGGCACCGCAGAGGGTTTGATGTGTTGAAGCGTGATGTCTTTGCAGAACATTTGGTGCAAGGAACATCTTCCCCTGAAACAATAAAGTTTACGGCATTTTTACAGGTAGGTGGGGGGAAAAGGAGCGTTGGATTTGCTCACCCAAACCCACCTGCAGCACAGCACTTGTAACCTCGCCTCGTTTGAGCGTTTATTTTCTCTTGGGTTATTGGAGCTACTTTAAAATGCATCAGTATGTCATACAAAACGTTGGCACGTTGTGTAAATGGTAAATAAAAACAGAATACAATGATTTGCAAATCCTTTTCAACTTATATTCAATTGAATAGACTGCAAAGACAAGATATTTAACGTTCAAACTGGTAAACTTTGTTATTTTTTGCAAATATTAGCTCATTTGGAATTTGATGCCTGCAACATGTTTCAAAAAAGCTGGCGCAAGTGGCAAAAAAGACTGAGAAAGTTGAGGAATGCTCGTCAAACACTTATTTGGAACAGGCTAATTGGGAACAGGTGGGTGCCATGATTGGGTATAAAAGCAGCTTCCATGAAATGCTCAGTCATTCAAAAACAAGGTCGGGGCGAGGGTTACCACTTTGTCAACAAATGCGTGAGCAAATTGTCGAATAGTTTAAGAACAATATTTCTCAACAAGCTATTGCAAGTAATTTAGGGATTTCACCATCTATTGTCCGTAATATCATCAAAAGGTTCAGAGAATCTGGAGAAAAATGACTGCACGTAAGCGATGATATTGCGAACCTTTCATCCCTCAGGCGGTACTGCATCAAAAATCAGTGAACAAACATCAGTGTGTGAAGGATATCACCACATGAGTTTAAGAACACTTCAGAAAATCACTGTCAGTAACTACAGTTCAATGCTACATCTGTAAATGCAAGTTAAAACTCTACCATGCAGAATGAAAGCCATTGATCAACAACACCCAGATGGACTGATGCAAAGTGGAAGAGTGTTCTGTGGTCTGACGAGTCCACATTTTAAATTGTTTTTGGAAACTGTGGACGTGGTGTCCTCCGGAACAAAGAGGAAAAGAACCATCCGGATTGTTAAAGGCATAAAGTATAAAAGCCAGCATCTGTGATGGTATGGGGGTGCATTAGTGCTCAAGGCTTGGTAACTTAACCATGGCACCATTAATGCTGAAAGGTACATACAGGTTTTGGAGCAACATATGTTGCCATCCAAGCAACGTTATCATGAACGCCCCTGCTTATTTCAGCAAGACAATGCCGAGTTACAACAGCGTGGCTTCATAGTAAAAAAGTGCGGGTACTAGACTGTGGTCTAGTACCCGTAGTCCAGACCTGTCTCCCATTGAAAATGTGTGGCGCATTATGAAGCCTAAAATACCACAACGGAGACCCCCGGACTGTTGAACAACTTAAGCTGTACATCAAGCAAGAATGGGAAAGAATTCCACCTGAGAAGCTTAAAAAATGTGTCTCCTCAGTTCCCAAACGTTTACTGAGTGTTGTTAAAAGGAAAGGCCATGTAACACAGTGGTAAAAATGCCCTTGCCAACTTTTTTGCAATGTGTTGCTGCCATTAAATTCGAAGTTAATGATTATTTGCAAAAACAATTTAGTTTCTCAGTTCCAACTTTAAATATTTTGTCTTTGCAGTCTATTCAATTGAATATAAGTTGAAAAGGATTTGAAAATCATTGTATTCTGTTTTTATTTACGAACTACACAACGTGCCAACTTCACTGGTTTTGGGTTTTGTAATTAAGCCTGATATTTATCTACCTTCCAGGACTTTGCCATGTTAGGACCTCGCCGATTGTCACAAAATCAACTTTATCCCTTTGCATTACGTGCGGCCTCGCAACTTCCTTGCACATTTTGGCGCCCGCAAAACCTTGTCGAGCTGTAAGTGGGAACAAAAGAGGTTAAAAAAGCAGTTATATTTGTTGGAATCCTGTACTTTTTGAGGTTACAAAGAACAAAAACACTTTGATCACAAGTCCATAAAACCACAGGCTGGGGAAAAAAAAGAAGCCTTACAACGTTGTATTTTTTTGGCCACATCTTTTTGAAAAAGCTGCTGCAAAATCTGACATTTTTGTCCGCAACAACGACACAAAAAACATTTTTTGATTTTTGACGTTACAATGGAGGCGTGAGTCTTTGGGAACCTAACGATACGATCCAATTTCGATCGCTCGGGTGACGATTCACCTCAGAATCGATTCTGGGTTCAATTCGATTCTTGCAATGTATTATTTGGTATAATATTTATAGGTTAGAAAAGTGCCTTCAGGTTTCATGGAGTTGGCCTAAAAACACATTTTTTCCCCAAACTGTATTAGAATTATAAACCAATTTAGAATCGGGATGAATAAGAATCGTGATTCGGAATCAATTTTTGGAGCACTCCTAGGTCCAACTGGTAAAGTCCCGTTTGTCCATTCTTAGACACTTTCATCGCCCCTAGCCAACCTGGAAGTAGACTGATGAGTAACAAATAAAACTAGAAAGTCCTTTTAGAAAATCCAGTGATCCACAGCAGCCACAAAATTGAATCACTTGTTCCTTATCCCATTTTTGACATTTCTTGAATATTTCATCAAAATCGGTCCATATCTTTTTTGAGTTATGGTCCTAACAAACCCAAGCGGAGGTTATAAAAATAAAAATAAAGTCTCTTTTTGCCGTTTTGGTCATAATAAAAAACCTCGTCCAAGAATTACAAAAATAAAATAAAAGGTACTGTGTCTACCTCCTAGGTTTCAAACTAAAATCTGGAACGCCACATCATTTTCACGTGGCCTACAAAAGCCTGCAGTTAGTATCAATAAATCACTTTTTATTATTCTCCTATCTTTCTTACTAAATGTATTCTTTCTTTCCATTTTAACAAATAAAACAGCATATTTTAACTTTATCTGATCATGCAGCAGTTTTTCAAAATTCTTCTGTTACTTTCCCATTATTTTGCACCCCCCCCAAATTCTCCGCTTTGTCTATAAAATTGTTGTAAGGACACCTCTGCATAACATTGTATCCTTATAAAGTCTGCAACAAAAACGATTTTAAATACATCAATCTGCCTTAAATAATAATTTAAAAAATCCTTATCTAAATTATAATTTTTTTTTGACCAACTTGAACCAATTGATACTGAAAAAATATTAAACAAATAAACTCAGTAAATAGTGTCGGAGGCAGATATTTACATATATCCGAATTTAAGTGTTATTTCTTTTATTTCATAATCATATTACAAAACAGCTAGTGTTTTTCTTCCATTTGTGGTCTTTTGGTTGTCTGAAAAAAACTGTGTGCTTAACCTTGAGTGAGGAATGTAAGAAAGACAGATAATGGGCATGTGTTTTGGCTGGAGAGACATGACTGCGAGGGTGGGAGGAAGAGAGACTTAAGAGGGGAGAGGGTTTTTCGGGGGGAGCAGACCATCTTGGCGGCGCGATTGAATGTTCTATGCTGGACTGGTCTCAATGTATATGCAAAGCTTTGCAAATATATTACAAAATACCTATTCTGTCTCTGGTGGTTTTTCTACTCAGCTTTAAGTGTCGTAAAGAGCTTGGGAGCGACTTGTGACTTGCATTCCCTGGGAGGAACAACTGGTCCAAACGCAACAATAGTGATACATTCAAATTGATCAGCAACTCAATGGCCTGCGAGATGTCATGAGTTCATTAAGGAATTTTACCAACAGGTAGTTTGCATTAATTTTGATAAGTCTGACGAAATAATGCTGAAATTATGTTGCCACCTATTGGACAATGTGAGTCATTCAGGTCGATTACCTTTAATTATGCTGTGAATGAAGGTATGCACAGCATTTACTTAATTGACCCAATGCAAACAACCTTCCCTAGTCATGGTACAAAAAAAAAAAATTCCAGCCATCACAAAACATTTACAGACATGTTTACACGTAACACAACCTGATCACTGAACGTTGTGGACATTATAACGTCCATGCACCATTAAAAATTCTAAATTACACCCATTTAAATTACAAAGCATGATGGGTAACAATGCAAAACACTCTCCATGGTAGAAAAACAAGGTAGAAGTCGAACTTTCACATACTCTTAATATCCAATTTAATTAATCATACATCCATTATATTAGTATAATATGCGCGCACACACACACGGCCCCTGGGATGGCATGCACGCACGCACTCACGCATGCACACACAGCCTCCGGGATGATATTTGATTAGTATTAGAACCGGCCCGCAGGCCACAGCCGCCTGCTGCTGTTTTGCACGCACCAATACTCCATCAGTGTTGGCGCTAGAAATTTTCAAAATGGGGTCCCAGGGACCCCATTGAGTCATAAAAATGGGGTCTCAGAGTAAATTTTTGAGGCCCCAATTTTTTGTAACGATTTTGAAAACAAATGATAAATGTATGCATTATCCTGCTATATCTCACATTCTATATTGTGTTTTGGAAAAAGGTTGTCATAAACGTTACTTAATTCATTAAAAAAAATAATATAAAAGAAAACACATTTTTATACATATATAAATGTATTCAGTTATAAACAATCATTCACTTTCATCTTTCCTTCATGGATCTAAGCTTTACCGCTACCGGTGTTTTTTTAAAATATATTTTTGTTGTAATATTTTCAGAATGTTTTTGTTCTATTTTTGGCCAAAGTAAGACAAAGAAAACAATCTGAAGTTGTCTTTATTTTTTAGTTTTAATGCCATGATTTTAATAGTCCGGCCCGCGTGTGCACAGATTTTCCTCCATGCGGCCCCTGAGCTAAAATGATCTAATGTAGGGCTGCAACTAACAACTCATTTGATAATCAATTAATCTGTCGATTATTACTTCGATTAATAAATCGGATAAAAGAGACAAACTACATTTCTATCCTTTCCAGTATTTTATTGAAAAAAAAAAAAACAGCATACTGGCACCATACTTATTTTGATTATTGTTTCCCAGCTGTTTGTAAATCATACTTGCCAACCTTGAGAACTCCGATTTCGGGAGGTGGGGGCGTAGTCGGGGGTGGGGCGGGGCGTGGTTGGGGCGGAGGGCGTGGTTGTGGGCGTGGTTAAGAGGGGAGGAGTATATTTACAGCTAGAATTCACCAAGTCAAGTATTTCATATATATATCTACATCCTGAAAATATGCAAACAAAACTGTGTTTAGATAATTGATACTTCAAACTTGCATAAATAAATCTTAAAGAATATAACATAACTTGGCTTCTGAGAGCTTCAAAATGTAATGAATAAAATGCTAAAGTTGTTGATAAACAAGCAATTATTTTAATAATTAAATATGGTCATTTTAAATGAATTATTATGATCATTTAAAATTAATTATTTCAAATATGTTTATTTTAATGTGCAATTCTATGGCTGGATGTAATATGGAGTCAGAAAAAATACAAATAAAAATACAATTAATTTAGATGTTTTTAGCAAAATATAGTAAAAATGTATTTATTTTTTATTTATTTTTTAAATTAATAAATATATTTATTTTTAGGTAAGATAAACATAATAATACAATTTATCTCTAGTCTGGATGATTTAGTTCTTGTCACCCTGTTGTCCGCATGGAGCTGGAGGGGGCGTGGCCTCCAGCTCCGGCTGAAAATCGGGAGATTTTCGGGAAAGGCGCTGAATTTCGGGAGTCTCCCGGAAAATTCGGGAGGGTTGGCAAGCATGTTGTAAATGTTGCAGTTTATAAACGAAGGTTTATAAAAATAAAAGTAGCCTCTGCGCATGCGCATAGCATAGATCCAACGAATCGATGACTAAATTAATGGCCAACTATTTTTATAATCCATTTAATCGATTAGTTGTTGCAGCCCTACTCTAATGCATAGACCTTGGTGTCATGATTTGGGGCGATTATTCATATTCTGTATATTTACTGGCACAAGCGGCCCTCTGAGGGCAGATGAATGAGTTTGACACCCCCGGTCAACGTGCAAGAACCAGGGCATGGCCTGCTAACAGTTCAACCTAGACTCCATTACATTTTTGGTTTTACTGTTATCTCGTTATAGGCAGACAGTCGCCCCAGTGGGTTGTAAAAAAAAAAAAATGCAAAAATACTACAGTAGCACCTGTTTTCTAATTTGTTACCAGTTAAGAGAGAGACACACACGACTGGAGACACTCGTACTGCCCACACGTGCGCGCTTCCATCAAATCTCCGCACTGGGATCTTATATAAGGCAGAGTGGGAGGCGTAGAGCTATTTCAGGCCCATAAAAGACCTGTGAGTGTGTGTGTGTGTGAGAAGGACTCCTAAGCCTGCTGAATCACTTGTTTCATAAGCAGTCAAGTTTGGACCCAAAGTTGCGTTGGGATGCTGTTTGTGCTCGTTTATCGGCGAGGTCACGGGCGTCAGGACTAACGCTTTGAAAGCTTCTTTGGCAGCGCGGTTTGCGACTGTAACGGACCATTTCAGTCAACTTAAGGAGCTTTTGTCGGTGTTGACTTCTTAATAAATTAAAGCCTTTTAAGCTTCTTAGGGCGTCGACGGCGCCAATGACGAGTGGTCAGTGATTTTGTTTGTGTCAAACGTGTTCTATTTTATTCATCAGGGTGGTGAGAACTCTTGGAAAAATAGAAGATGTCCACATTAGTCCGGCAGCAGCGCTGCTGTGCGATGCTGTTAAAAAAAACAAACATCTGCAGCCGCTCCTCATCGCCATGGCGACGCACTTAGCGACTCGCCGAGTGTCACTTACTCCTGGTCGTCGCCCCACAGAGGCGCGTCGCCATTGTCTTTAGTTCATTCCCGCTTGCGCTCGGGCGCCGTCGTCATGGCGACTTGGTGTTGAGCACCCGGACAGTCTTGCGGCCGTAGTGCCAGTAGCTGTAGCCCGACGCCGCCGTGGTCACCGCTGTGACATACCTGCGATGCCAAGCAAAATAAAAGAGTCATGAAATACTGAACAAATAATCATTTGGCAGCAACAAAACTATAAATCAATCCGCTGTAGATAACTACATGAAAAAAAACACAAGCACCTTGCATTAAGAAAGATCAAAGAACTTACAGGTCGCCATGTTTGCTGAAAACGTGCACAAAGAGTGGCGTGCTCCAAGTTGGCGCTCCACAAGTTTGCTTGGCGACCATGATGCTAGCTAGTTGTAAGGCAGGGGTCGGCAACCCAAAATGTTGAAAGAGTCATATTGGACCAAAAATACAAAAACAAATCTGGAGCAGCAAAAAATTAAAAGCCATATTACATCCAGATAGTGTGTCATGAGATATAAATTGAATTAAGATGACTTAAAGGAAACTAAATGACCTCAAATATAGCTACAAATGAGGCATAATGATGCAATATGTACATATAGCTAGCCTAAATAGCATGTTAGCATCGATTAGCTTGCAGTCATGCAGTGACCAAATATGCCCGATTAGCACTCCCCACAAGTCAATAACATCAACAAAACTCACCTTTGTGCATTCATGCACAACGTTAAAAGTTTGGTGGACAAAATGAGACAGAAAAAGAAGTGGCATAAAACACGTTCTAGAAAGTCGGAGAAAGTTTTACATGTAAACAAACTACGGTGAGTTCAAGGACCGCCAAAATTAGTAGGACAAAACGGCGCTCGCCAAACACTCGAATCAGTGAAGCATGTTTAATATAAACAGTGTGATTTAAAACAATTAGGGAGGCTTGTGTCATGTTTGTCCTCCTACAGAAACCATATTAAAACAAAAATTATTTTTTTTCCCCCTCATCTTTTTTCATTTTTCATACATTTTTGAAAAAGCTCCAGAGACCCACTAGGGCGGCGCTAAAGGGCCGCGGCTCTGGTTGCCGACCCCCGTTGTAAGGGGAGGGGTTTCGCCAATGGCGCCTTACCACAAACAGTGCAGGGCGACGCTGTCCGTGTACTGGAAGACAGGTGCGGCCAGAGACGCTGCGACCAGAAGCAGCTGGATGGCCGTGTTCACCTGCCCACACGCACAAGGAAAATATACTTCAGACTCCCCAACAATCACCAAAACGTCAACATGGTTCTCCCTCAGGAAAATCATGACATTACTTTTCCTACCAATGCAAGCATACTAGAGATGTCCAATAATGGCTTTTTTGCCGATATCCGATATTGTCCAACTCTTAATTACCGATTCCGATATCAACCGATACCGATATATACAGTCGTGGAATGAACACATTATCATGCCTAATTTTGTTGTGATGCCCCGCTGGATGCATGAAACAATGTAACAAGGTTTTCCAAAATAAATCAACTCAAGTAATGGAAAAAAAATGCCAACATGGCACTGCCATATTTATTATTGAAGTCACAAAGTGCATTATTTTTTTTAACATGCCGCAAAACAGTAGCTTGGAATTTGGGACATGCTCTCCCTGAGAGAGCATGAGGAGGTTGAGGTGGGCGGGGGGGACGCGGTAGCGGGGGGTGTATATTGTAGCGTCCCGGAAGAGTTAGTGCTGCAAGGGGTTCTGGGTATTTGTTCTGTTGTGTTTATGTTGTGTTACGGTGCGGATGTTCTCCCGAAATGTGTTTGTCATTCTTGTTTGGTGTGGGTTCACAGTGTGGCGCATATTTGTAACAGTGTTAAAGTTGTTTATACGGCCACCCTCAGTGTGACCTGTATGGCTGTTGACCAAGTATGCATGGCATTCACTTGTGTGTGTGAAAAGCCGTAGATATTATGTGATTGGGCCGGCACGCAAAGGCAGTGCCTTTTAAGGTTTATTGGCGCTCTGTACCTCTCCCTACGTCCGTGTACCACTCCGCACAGAGGCGTTTTAAAAAGTCATGAATTTTATTTTTTGAAACAGATACCCATAATTTCCGATATTACATTTTAAAGCATTTATCGTCCGCTAATATCGGACTGCCGATATTATCGGACATCTCTAATCGGTTCCTATCAATAATTATTGATGTTTTTATGACCTATGGAAAATACGGAGCAGGAGAACAAAATATATTAAATGTGCCGTAATCTTTGGACTATAGAGCGCACCGGCATATAAGCCACACCCACTAATTTTTTTTAAATTAACCTCCTCATGCTCTCTCAGGGAGAGCATGTCCTAAATTCCATGTTAAAAAAAATAATGCACTTTGTGACTTCAATAACAAATATGGCAGTGCCATGTTGGCATTTTTTCCATAACTTGAGTTGATTTATTTTGGAAAACCTTGTTACATTGTTTAATGCATCCAGCGGGGCATCACAACAAAATTAGGCGTAATAATGTGTTGATTCCACGACTGTATATATCGGTATCGGTTGATATCGGAATCGGTAATTAAGAGTAGGACAATATCGGATATCGGCAAAAAAGCCATTATCGGACACCTCTAGAACCGATATATTAGTCTTACCTTGCTGAAGAGCGTGGGCTTGAGCTGAGCCGTGGTGTAGCACGGGTTAAAAAACTTACTGAGGGTGACCTGGAAGAAGAACACAAGTCATTAGTCACTTTATCAACAGACGGTAGAGGAATATAAAGCCTCACCGGCGGCGGCACCGTCTTGTATCGGACCCAGAAGACGGCGGCGATCAAACCGATGTCTCTGAACACCACGAGAGCGGTCAGCAGCACTTTGGACAAACACACATGAAGACATGAGGAAGAGTACTGAACATGGCTGTCACCCCAGAGTGCAACCTTACTTGGTATGATTTCTGCATAGGTAAGACTGACATATAAAAAACTGATGAGGATTTTGTCCGCCAGCGGGTCCAGGGCGCTTCCCAACGCCGACTTCTGGGTGGGCCACGTTCTGGCAATGTAACCATCCAGCTGCGACACACACATAGTTGATTTACTCGTTCAAGTAGGGTTGAATAAGAAAGACGACTGACTGACACTTCATAACATTGCACACCAGTCCTGCAGGGGGCAGTGATGCACCATCCATCCATCCATCCATTTTCTACCGCTTATTCCCTTCGGGGTCGCGGGGGGCGCTGGCCGTAAGCAGCAATATCTCAAATCAACATATTCGCTGTCGTGCCTGTCTGGGTTTTGTTGGAGGTTTCTGCCATATAGTGCCTTTTTCCCTTGCCAAGCGCTTGTGGAGTTCTATCAATCAGTGGGCTTGTGGTGTCGGATCTACGTTCTTACTTGATTAATGAATACGTGCATGATGCAAATACACCTCTCTTTCACTTTTAACACGTACCCCTACTCGCTAAATAGAGCTACAGTTTATCATTTCTGCTACGCCTTATTCTCTGGCTAAGCTGGTACGTATGAGGTGTGTTGTCAAGTAGTGTTAAGCCACACCTACGCTTATTATTAGGGATGATGTTTGATAAGAAATTATCGAGTTCGAGCCTATTATCGAATCCTCTTATCGAACCGATTCCTTATCGAGTCCAGATAAGTTGTATATGGACAAAAACACACAATATTTGGTTTAACAAAAGCTCACTTTTATTACATAAGAAAATAATAAAATCTAATAAATAAATAAATATTGACTGTTACCCCCCTCAAAAATTTTTTAAATATTTACTGTAGTTACCCAAAGTATATTATGTGGGATTTTTCAGAAAAACAAATATATACAGTAACACAAAAACAACCTGTCTCTGTGATCACTATAGGTCAGGGGTAGGGAACCTACGACTCGCGAGCCAGATGCGGCTATTTTGATGACTACATATGGCTCTCAAATAAATCTTAGCTGACATTGCTTAACACAGGGGTGCTCACACTTTTTCTGCAGGCGAGCTACTTTTCAATTGATCAAGTCGTGGGGATCTACCTCATTCATATATATAATTTATATTTACTTATTTATGAAATATATGTTTTTGTTAATAAGTTAAAGGTGTTTAATGATAATGCAAGCATGTTTAACACATATAGTTAATAAATTAAAGGTGTTTAATGATAATGCAATCATGTTTAACACTTAGTTAATATTGTTAATAAATTAAAGGTGTTTAATGATAATACAAGAATGTTTAATACATATAGTTAATATTGTTAATAAATTAAAGGTGTTTAATGATAATACAAATATGTTTAATACATATAGTTAATATTGTTAACAAGTTAAAGGTGTTTAAAGATAATACAAGCATGTTTAATACATATAGTTAATATTGTTAACAAGTTAAAGGTGTTTAATGATAATACAAGCATGTTTAATACATATAGTTAATATTATTAATAAGTTAAAAGGTGTTTAAAGATAATACAAGCATGTTTAACACATATAGTTAATATTGTTAACAAGTTAAAGGTGTTTAAAGATAATGCAAGCATGTTTAACACATATAGTTAATATTGTTAACAAGTTAAGGTGTTTAAAGATAATACAAGCATGTTTAACACATATAGATTCCTTTCTTTCATGAAGACAAGAATATAAGTTGGTGTATTACCTGATTCTGATGACTTGCATTGATTGGAATCAGACAGTGGTGCTAAAAACGTCCGCATTTTCGAATGGAGGAGAAAAAAGTCCTCCTTTCTGTCCAATACCACATGAAAGTGGTTGGTTTTTGGCATCTTGTTTGTCCAGCTTCCGTACTCCTCTGTATACACTTTACAAGAAATACATTGTCGGCAAACTCCGTAGCTTGCTAGCTTGTGCACGCCAGCTTTCTGAGACTCTTATTTTGGTAGCACAACTGTGCAGTCGGTCTTTGGAGTTTTGACAACAGGTACGGCGCCAGAGTCTGTTGAAATAAAGTGTTTCTCGCCTTCCAGTCGGTAATTTTAATGAGCTGGCAGCAGCCAGCGTCATCTCAGAAGACCCTCGGGTGCCGTGAATGTCAATCAAGTGACGGAAGTGATGTCATAGTGAAGATTTATGATCGCTCATTTTTAGGACTATTTTTTTAATGCCTGGCTGGTGATCGACTGACACACCCTCCGAGATCGACCGGTAGCTCGCGATCGACGTAATGAGCACCCCTGGCTTAACACTATAAGTAATGAATAATCCCGCTGGAAATCAGTGTTAAAAATAACATTCAAAATATAAAACATTCTCATGCATTTTATTTCCTCCATCCGTTTTCTACCGCACCTGTAGCCTAGTTGTCCTTCGGGGTACAGGAGAGTCGCATTAATGGTAAGAAGTATTTTATTAATTATTGGTTAGCTTTAGAATAACAATGTTATTAAAAAGAATAAGAGACTTATTATACTCTAAAATGCAGGCGTTGTATTCAGTGTTAAAAAATATTGTATGGCTCTCACGGAAATACATTTTACAATATTTGGCTTTCATGGCTCTCTCAGCCAAAAAGGTTCCCGGCCCCTGCTATAGGTGTATAAATAATAATATAGTGTTAAATAAAATCAGTCCCTTGGGCACAAAACTGAAAATAATACAGCTCTCCAAAAAGCGCACTTCTGCTGCTATTTGACATAACTGTTTGTTATGATGCTTTGACATTTTTGCACTTTATTTCTTTATTGAAAGAAAATTCTATGAAGACAAAAGTTGTTTGCAAATGTGGTTACAATGCTAAAAAATGAAAAGTTAAAGCTAAAAAAAGAAATACACTTTATTGAGTTAACATTATTTCTTTATAGGGGGAAAGATGTGATGTTATGAGCTAGGGAATATAACAACTACACTACCCAGCATGCAACTGGAGTGACAAGCATGTGCGGTAGCCTTGAAAAGTGTTGTTGCATGTCGCCACCTGGCAGCTAAGAATGAGGTTATGAGCACGCTGTGAAAGTAAACGTCAAGAACTCAGCCAACACACCTCGTCTGCATTATTTATAATTAGACAGACAACACATATACAGTGTGATTTTGTTTGGTTTACAAGGAAAGAAAAACAAAAGTTAAAAAAGGGAGATCATGTCATATATGTTGTAAATATATGTATGTGCTGCGGTTGCTTGAAGAACGTTGCGACAGCTGCCGTAAAGGAGGTGCGTTGCTAGCCTGGTTGCTATGTTTCCGGTTGGTCGTAAAAGTGTTGGTCATGTGTTTGTACCCTGCTCAAATCTCTCAGTAAAGTTATTCATTGGATTATACCTTTTGTTTTGAACTTTATTACACCTTGGAGCGCTGTTTCCGGTCCATTGTTTTTCCTGCTTTCTCTATCTGCGTCTAATGACTGAGCTACGTGACGTCATTTCTTGTGATGTCCCACGGGGCATTTCTGGTCGGGACGGGATTCGAATAAAGAACCAACTCTTTTTCTTTACTATAGTGGTCTCGATAACGGGTACCGGTTCTCAAAAAGGGATTCGAGTCCGAGGACTCGGTTCTTTTCTTATCGAACAACCGGGAAAATCAGTTTCGAGTATCATCCCTACTTATTATCATTTCTTTATTAGCGAGGGCCAACCAGAATCGGCAAATCCGCATTCGTGACTGACTCTCACAAATAAATACCGTATTTTCCAGACTATAGAGCGCACTGGTAGATAAGATGCAGCCACTAAATTGTGGGGAAATTAAATATTTTTCCATATATTAGTAAGGACTATAGTATTATATTATTAGTAGTATAATTATATTACTGGACTATAAGCCGCAGATACATTCGTAACAAAATGAGTTATTTAAACAGAAAGACTCTGTAAATGTTTATTTACATACCTTAATTGTTTCCAAACGGTGTCTGTAAGTAAGAAATGTTTTAGTTATATTGTAAAACTTAAAAACGTTGTTTGGAGTGAAGAATGAAGAATTCACAGGAGTAAAAAGGCTATGGATGATTAGAAGGCCGTACAAAAAATATTTTACTATATTAGCCGCACCGGACCATAAGCCACAGATACTGTATATACCGGTACGAAAGATTTTGTAAATGTTTATTTACGTACCTTAATTGTTTCCAAACGGTGTCTGTAACACGGCAGTAAAACGTTTGATCAAACAAAACAGAAGTCATCGTCATGGACCCACTAGCTCTCCAATCAGCTAAACAGACTCAATAACTACACAGTGATGTTTTGGTGAATTTACTGGTGAATTTCTGAAACTGAAACAATACAGAAAGAATGCTGTTGTAAGTTAATAATACTCACACAGACACTCGTAAACGTATTAGAATATTAGCTAATGCTGACAACGCTAGCTTCATTACATTACGATAGCACGTACAAGTATGCATGAAAACACTCCTACAGACATCACACATAGGACGGTTTAGTAGGAATTGTTTTAGTTATATTTGAAAACTTACTGAGTGATGAATGAAGAATCCATACGAGTAGGAACGCTATGAACGGCTAGAAGACGGAACGGCATTTCACGGAGCAGCATCTTCAGTGAGCGGACTCGTCCAAAAGATGGCGCCATAGCACAAACAATAACATACTTTTTCAGTGTATTTGGTTGTTGTTGTTTTTTTTTAAACATTTGCATTATGGCCATCAGCGAAAAAAATCAATTTATTAGCTACTACGTTTTATAAGCCGCAGGGTACAAAGCGTAGGGAAAAAAAATAGCAGCTTATGGACTGGAAGATATGGTAGATTTACGGAAACACAGATAGTTTTTTTAAAAACAGACAGATATGATGCGGCTCGCAGAAGAAAAGGTATTCCGTACTGACAATACTGAAAAAAGCTGGTATGATGGGTTTATTTTTTTTTGCATATTTGTTGAGACTTAATTTTGATGTTAGGGAATATTTTCCTCCCTTAGAATTGGCCTTCATTCTGCGAGAAGAAGATAAACATATTGAACTTTGTTAGTTATTGTTGTTAGTTATCCATGCACTCTCACACATTATTGATGTCATGAGGTGCAAGCCTGAAGTTAAGTTTCAGTTTCAATTCAAGCTGAAGCGGGCAACAGAGGCCATTAGAGAGATTGCTGCAACCTCTTGTGAGCTCGACACTCTCTCTCCGGGCTCTCATATTTCTACTGTTGGTACTTATTTTGTAAAATAAATCGTTAAACTTCAGTTCCAGTCACCTCTCAACATTGGAGCTGTGCTTAGAACTAAAGAATTTGGGGAAGACTCAGTGCATGGCTTCCTGTCCCGCATTTTTTGCCGAACCGATCCACTATGCTGCAGACTTCGAAGTGATGGGGACTGGCGGTGCCGTGCCGACTGGAATGGAATCGCTGTTATTATGCATGCAGTGGAAATCCTGGGTCCGTGCGGAAGTGAGCACATTTGAACACAACAGTCGGCCAGGAAACGGGACTCAAACAAACGAGCGAGAAGGGAAATTCTATTTTTCTGCTGCGATCATGCAGAATTAAAGACATGACGTTGGTCAGTCACGTGTCATGTCAGTAAACAAGATTACAGTCAAGTGAGGATGTAACGATATCAAAATCGATATACCAAATCATCACGGTACGATATTATTGTTCATTAAAAAAAAAGCTTGGTTAAAATGCCAGTGAGTGAAATTAAGTGTCAGGAATGATGAGGACAAACACACTTACTGTAATTGAACACAATCATCATGTTAAAATCAAATTTATTACTACAAAAAAGTATTTCAAGTGCAAAGAATAAATAGTGCAGGAACATGCACTCTTTTAAGTCAATATTTACAGTTGAGTGCCTTTAAAGTGACAATGTAAACAGTATCAAACATTAATGTTCACTTTCGGTGTCTTTCAACTTTTACTTTCTGAGTGGCCTCTACAGTGGACACTTTTATATCAGTTTAGAAAATGCTACGTTTTTTTATTTTTTTTTTAGAAAAGTTAACTGACAATTTACCATAAAAGTTCTGGACTATAAGCCACTATTTATTTTCTACGATTTGAACATTGTGTGGAGGGGGGCGTGGCCTGCGGGCCTGCCGCGGAACGGGATTTGTCAGGACCACCCTCGAAGACAGCGACAGGTGCGCAGATGGCCCAGGCGGGCCTTGTTATCTAATCACCTGTCGCCTTTATTAGCAGCAGCCGTGAGGAAACGAGTAGTGGTAGTTGGGGGTGCTGCTGAGGGACACAGAGGCAGAAAAGACAACTGTGCTGAAAAGCAAAAGACTTTGCACCATTGGATGAAAATAAAACAGTGTTATACCCAGAATTCCGGGCTCTCCTGGCAGTGTGTGGTGGTCTGAGAAACCCACTAGAGGGCAACTTCTACACACTGCTTATAAAACGGTGCGGCACATTTGTAGATTTTTCTTCACTGACGGCCAATATGCAATCAGTTTTCACATTCCACCTGCAGAGACACTGACACCGTGTTATTGTTTCTGCTATGGCGCTATCTTTTACACGAGTTCGTTCACTGCAGGCGTTGCTGGGTGAACTCGGCGCCGACTGCATTTCCTGCTGTTTAATACTTTAAACCGGAAGTACAAGTGCCATTCTGTCTTCTAACAGTCCATAGCGTTTCTTCTCGTATGGATTCTTCATTCATCTCTCCAAGCAACTTTTGCAAGTTTTACAATATAACTACAACAATTCTTACTTACTAAACCGTCCCGTGTGTGATGTCTGTAGGAGTGTTTTCATGCATATTTGTACGCGCTATCGTAATAGAATGAAGCTAGCGTCGTTAGCACTAGCTAATATTTACAAGTGTCTGTGTTAGTATTACTAACTTACAATTCCAGTTTCACAAAGTCCTCAGTAAATTCACCAAAGTGTCACCTTGGTATTGAGTCTGTTTAGCTGATTGGAGAGCTAGCTTCCGTAGCTAGTGGGTCCATGACGATGACTTCTGTTTTGTTTGATCAACCCAGTGTTTCCCACACATTAATTTATTTGTGGCGGCCCGCCACGAAAGAATTACGTCCGCCACAAATGGATTTTTGGGCTTTTGACTCGCTCGACCGCTCATGAAAGCAATGGAACTCTGTCTGTGAATGTACCTTGTAGTTACAACTCCGGTGCAGTAGGTGGCGGTAGCCTACTATGCATTGTAACTCCGCCAATAGCACTTAATTCACCTGGTGGGCCAGAAGAAGAAGAAGAAGAAGAAGAAGAACAAGAAGAAGAACAAGAACAAGAACAAGAACAAGAACAAGAACAAGAACAAGAACAAGAACAAGAACAAGAACAAGAACAAGAACAAGAACAAGAACAAGAACAAGAAGAAGAAGAAGAAGAAGAAGAAGAAGAAGAAGAAGAAGAAGAAGAAGAAGAAGAAGAAGAAGAAGAAGAAGAAGAAGAAGAAGAAGAAGAAGAAGAAGAAGAAGAAGAAGAAGAAGAAGAAGAAGAAGAAGAAGAAGAAGAAGAAGAAGAAGAAGAAGAAGAAGAAGAAGAAGAAGAAGAAGAAGACGGGATCAAAATACGAGGGTAATATAGGTTATGGTAGATAGGTTATAGCTGCATCGCTCGCGGCTCGTCATATATTTAACGTTAATCCGCGATTTCACCGAGCGTTTCACTGACGGTGAGCAGCCTGGCGCTGCTTCATTAACACCGCCGCTGTTTGACTCTGGATTCGGGGCAGACGGACGTAATAACAATCACCTGTTTTCATACCGACGAGCTAACGTGTCCAGGTTATAACCCTGTTGTCAATAAACACACGTGGAGACGGTGCTTCAGATACTGCATTAATACTCAAGCTAAAATGTCCACTGTCCACTGCAGCATGTGAATGCAATGAAAAGAATCAAATCTGAGCCAACCAGCTGTTAAAATGTTGTCCAGGTTAATGTTTTGGCCATTAAAGGCCCTTCATTTCAAGATTTCAACTGTGATCGGGCTTTAAACAGGTGGCTGACCTGTTCAGATGGGTGTAACTGCTACTGGTGAAATAATGTGAAATAGCATTTAATTTTACATGTATGCAATGCCATTTAAATGTAATTATAGATAATAATAATAATAAATACTGTGTAGTGTTGTAAATAGTCAACGGGAAGGATTTGAGTAAGATATAAGCCATGAGCACTACACAGCCAGAAAAAAACCTAGGCAGGACAAGTAAAAATATTGGGGCAAGTAGATTTGAGAAGTCGGGCAAGTAGAAAAATTAGGGCGGAGGGAACAGGTGAGACTCAGCAAACACTGAAAAATAAAGCAGGGTCAGATCAGAAATGCACTTTTCTCATGAAAAGGGTCCTAATTTATATTCTTATGTGCCTTATAGAGAGGACCACGACAAAACATACACCTCTGCCTCTGTTTCACTTTATGTTGCTGGTAAATAATATGGTTGTAGTAGTAGGCTAAAGTTAAATTATTTAGTATGCACTAATTAAAGGGGCAGAGCTTTAAGAGACATTTTAGCTTTTATATTTTACAAGATATATTTTTTGTAAGAACCGCAATTAATAAATATATTTCAGTGAATAACTAATTGTTCAAATCTGTATATAAATATGTACATAAAGTGTTGTAATTATATTCCAACTCCGCGTTCTTCTTGGTCATCGCCGCTGCCACCCCCCGCCCACACCACCACAAATAGATGCCTGCCCTGTGGGAAACACTGCAACCGTTTGACTGCCGTGTTAAAGGCACTGTTTGGAAACAATTAAGGTATGTAAATAAACATTTACAAAATATTTATGTTATAAATAACGTATATATATATTTGCACCTTACTGTCCGGTGATTTAGTTGGTGCGGCTTATGTATTGGTGCAAAATACGGTAACCTTTAATGATGTAAATACCTCACAAAATTGATGCTTGGCTTCAAATAGCTTTTCCGGTTGATGGCTTATCAAGTAGCTTCTCGTATTATTCGAGGTGTGCAGCGTCCGCGCTCCCACCAGGCGTTTTAACTTTGCAGTACCCACGCTTTATTACCTCCGCCAAAAAGGTTATGTTTTCACCAGTTTGTTAGCAACATAACGCAAAAAGTTATGGACGGATTTTGATGAAATGTCCGAACAAATGTCCTCCTCCTTACCTTGCCTTGCTTATATTGGTTTTAAATTTGTTTATTTTGTTTTTATTCAGTCGTTGGTGGAGCTAAGGATATCCTTCAGCCTTACTGCCCCACCCTATCCCTAAGATCAGCCGATCAGCTGCTATTGACGGTCCCTGACACAAGGCTGAAGCTTAGAGGTGACAGAGCTTTCGCCACTGCTGCTCCCAAGCTCTGGAACGACTTACCTCTGAGTGTTAGACTGGCCTCCTCAATTCCTGTTTTTAAATCTCTCTTAAAAACATACTTTTATTCCATGGCTTTTAACACTGAGTGATCCCCATCCTGCTACGGCGCCCCATAATACACCTGCTGTGAACCTGTTTTCATGTTTTTTTTTTGTTTTTTTTTTATCGTGCTCTGTTTGTGTTGTGTTTGCTCGGTTCACTTGTTGTCTTTTGGCCTGCCCATTGTACAGCACTTTGGCTACCCCTGTGGTGGATTTTAAATGTGCCTTATAAATAAAGTTGATTTGATTTGATTTATTTGAATCTTGTTTTTAATATTTTTGTGCAGCACTTTGGAAACATTTGTGTTGCTTATATGTGCTATATAAATAAAGTGGATTGTATTGTATTGAATTACCTTCCCTACGCTGCGCAATTATGATCTGTAGTTTATTTTTTAGACCGGCCAACGCAAAAGCGCCAGAAAAAAACTACACTCGCCAAGTTTTCGTTTCGGCATTATCGTGAACGTTTTTGAAACCGCGGTATCTACAATATTGTTACATCTCTATAATTATGGCACTTTTAAAAAGTAGTTTTCTGAAAGGGGCTCACATCATCCGGAACAAAAGAGTGTTGATGTTGAAAGTACAAGCGAGAAAAAAAGTGTAGTTTTACCAGGTCAGTGGCTCCAGCCAGGGTGAAGAGAGCCAGGC
Organism: Nerophis lumbriciformis; assembly: GCF_033978685.3. Lineage (NCBI taxonomy): Eukaryota > Metazoa > Chordata > Actinopteri > Syngnathiformes > Syngnathidae > Nerophis > Nerophis lumbriciformis. The sequence goes on along the minus strand of NC_084549.2, from coordinate 66,032,183 downwards.
TGAGGTGGAAGTGCTGTTGAATGATGAGGTTCCCCAGGAAAGGAGCCAGGACTATCCGACACACACACAGCAGGTTGGGGATAGTCCATGGGTTCTCGTACTGAATAACCACACATGTTAATTCGTTGTGGCTTGTGCAGCCCTTTGAGACACTTGTGATTTAGGGCTATATGAACAGTGTTGGGTTAGTTACTGAAAACCAGTAACTAGTTACATTTACTAGTTACTTTATTTCCAAAGTAACTCAGTTACTTACACCAGAAAGTAATGCGTTACTGTGAAAAGTAACTATTTAGTTACTTTTTTTTTTTTTTTTAAGGCTCCCATTAATGCCTTTTTAGCCTTCATTTCAGTACTGTTATTGCACTGGAGAATAATACAATCTGTTGATCAACTTGACATACATTTGCATCACTGAACTCTGTTAAGCAATGTGGTCTACATACAACACACAAAGACAAAGATATGTTCCAAAGGGCCAATTTATTTCAGGCCAGGACAAATTGACAAAACTATTTTAAATAGCTGCAACATAAGATACATAAGTAACAAACAGCATAATAACAACATAGCTGTAAACCTGGCTTCACCCATGGAAGACACACATGACATGACTACTCAGTGGCCTAGTGGTTAGAGTGTCCGCCCTGAGATCGGTAGGTTGTGAGTTCAAACCCCGGCCGAGTCATACCAAAGACTATAAAAATGGGACCCATTACCTCCCTGCTTGGCACTCAGCATCAAGGGTTGGAATTGGGGGTTAAATCACCAAAATGATTCCCGGGCGCGGCCACCGCTGCTGCCCACTGCTCCCCTCACCTCCCAGGGGGTGATTAAGGGTGATGGGTCAAATGCAGAGAATAATCTCGCCACACCTAGTGTGTGTGTGACAATCATTGGTACTTTAACTTTAACTTTAATTATATGTCATGTCACTTTATACAGCACACATACTGCTATACACAAAGCCTAAACAGGCATTTTTTTCTCTCAAGGAATTCGGAAATAAAATCATGTCTTTAGGAGATCAACACTGTACTGAAGCCCAGGACACTCTACGCATTTCCCCAGTTTTAGTTTAGAGATAAGGAAAGATTGGCTTGGCCCACTAGCATCCCTCTTTATGTTTATGAACTCTATAGTCTATACATTTAGAGTGATGTGATAATCAAACTCTAGAAAGAGTATATAAGAGAATTGACAGAGAGAGTGCACCTTCAGTGCTGAATGATGATCAGAGGCAGAGTTTGGAGCGTTTTCTTTAGCTCGCTTTCCATGTTTATGTACTCACTGTCCACTTTGTCCAGGTACGGGGAAAATGTTTTCCGTGCCATTTGCTGTTTGACGCCGCTATCATGCTAATTAGCTGCCTGAAAGCGGGTGACTCCACTGTAGAAATAGCCTGCATGTCTTCTAGCACAGTGGTCCCCAACCTTTTTATAGCTGCGGACCGGTCAACGCTTGAAAATATGTCCCACGGAGTGGTGGTGGTGGTGGTGGTATATATATATATATTTTTTTTTTTTCTCATAAAGAAATACAATCATGTGTGCTTACGGACTGTATCCCTGCAGACTGTATTTATCAATATTGATATATAATGTATATATACTGTTTTTTATGTTGATTTAATAAAAAATAAAAAATAAAAATATTTTTTTAATTTGTGCGGCCTGGTACCAATCGGTTTGGGGGCCACTGTTCTAGCCCATACGCTGCAATGGCTCTATCAATGTTGTCCTGGCTAGCAGTCTGAAAAAACAGCGCGCCTCTCTCTTCTCCGGCTTGTGACACAGGGAGATTCAGAAGGACGACACTGCAACTCTCCAATAAAACACACTCAGATCTTCTGTTTCTAGCCGATACTACATAAAAAACAACGTAAAATAACGCAGTAACGCAGGGGTCCCCAAACTTTTTGACTCCGGGGCCGCATTGGGGTAAAACAATTTGGCTGGGGGCCGCGCTATATATATATTATATGTAAATGTATGTGTGTGTGTGTATATACGTATATGTAAATGTGTATATATGTGTGTGTCAGTGACGTGCGGTCACTGGAGGCAGGTGAGGAAAGAAAAAATAATAATTAAATTGTTATATGTATTCAGTGATTATACTATAAAGTTATTTTCCATTTAACTTCACCAGTTTTAGATTATTTTTATTCAAAATCGCTGAATTTTCACATTTGCCGTTCAAATACTGAGAAGAGACGGTGCGGTGATCAGCAGCCAGTTGAGGCATGTCACTCAGCGGTGCCTCAACATGGATTGCGGACTCGACTAACTGCTGGCCTGCTGTACAGTGAGACCGTATTGCTATATGAACTATATTATACATTTCCATAGTTTAGTTAGCTGAGGTATATAATGTACAGTGTATTTTGTCAACAACTGTATGTGTGTAAATTATTTCTTGTGCTGAGCAATCATAAAACTGCTGCGAAGACGCACTGTGTGAGGCTCACAGTAATCCCGCCTCCTGGTGCCGGTTAATGCACCCCCGCCGCAGAATGCACCCCCCGACGGGTGCGCCACACCAACCAAAGCCCACACCCTCCACGTGCAAGACCGAATCCACCCAAAAAAAAGTCACTTAACAAGAAGCCAAAAAGTGCAAAAACAACAATGCTAGCGCCGGAGGAGCCGTGAACGACTGCAGGGACACAACATTAGGTACACCTGCAGCATGGATTTCAGATTTCATTCATTCACAACTCCTCCAACACGAACACCACTGTTCCCGCACTTATAAGTAAAGGTAAGACCATAATAACTTTTTTTTTAATTAAATGTGCTTTTTTGTGTGCTACAGTTTGTATGTGTAAAGTTAAAGTTAAGTTAAAGTACCAATGATTGTCACACACACACTAGGTGTGGTGAAATTTTTCCTCTGCATTTGACCCATCCTCTTGCTCACTAACTGGGAGGTGAGGAGAGCAGTGGGCAGCAGCGGCGCCGCGCCCGGGAATAATTTTTGGTGATTTAACCCCCAATTCCAACCCTTGATGCTGAGTGCCAAGCAGGGAAGAATGCTGGTATGAGCTTTTAAACATAACCCGTTAACTGCTGCCAATCAAATGGTGAATAAGATACTCTTTAGGGTTCATATAATTGTAAATCTGACTGTGATGAAGTCAGTGCCTCACCAGCCATCAACCTCACCGCACGTCACTGATATATATATATATATATTCATACATATATATTCCTTGCGCACTAATTGACTTAAAGAGCGCACTTGCTGCATGTCACGTTATCGATGGTAAAATGCATTTTTAGACAATATGATTTGCCTGAGCAAATCTAGAACCCGTTGTTGTCTTTTTTAACTTATTTGTTGATTTACTATGGTCATGAGCTTTGGGTTATGACCGAAAGGACAAGATCACGGGTACAAGCGGCCGAAATGAGTTTCCTCCGCCGGGTGGCGGGTCTCTCCCTTAGAGATAGGGTGAGAAGCTCTGCCATCCGGGAGGAGCTCAAAGTAAAGCCGCTGCTCCTCCACATGGAGAGGAGCCAGATGAGGTGGTTCGGGCATCTGGTCAGGATGCCACCCGAACGCCTCCCTAGGGAGGTGTTTAGGGCACGTCCGACCGGTAGGAGGCCGCGGGGAAGACCCAGGACACGTTGGGAAGACTATGTCTCCCAGCTGGCCTGGGAACGCCTCGGGGTCCCACAGGAAGAGCTGGACGAAGTGGCTGGGGAGAGGGAAGTCTGGGCTTCCCTGCTTAGGCTGCTGCCCCCGCGACCCGACCTCGGATAAGCGGAAGAAGATGGATGGATGGATGGATGGATGGATGATTTGCCTGAGTGGCTAGGAGACGGTAGAAAATGGACTAGTAAGGACAAATTGAAAAAAATAAAACTTTTTTTTTTTTTTTTTTTTTTACTTGGGACTTCCCATGGGCCGGATTTTGGACGCTGGGGGCCGTATCCGGGTATTTGGGGACCCCTGCAGTAACGCATCATGTAGTAACGGTAACTGAGTTACTGAATATAAAAAATAACGCATTAGACTACTCGTTACCGCCGAAAATAACGGCGTTACTTGTAACGCGTTACTGTAACGCCGTTATTTTCGGTCCCAACACTGTAAATAAACTTTGATTACTTCTCGTTGGAAAGAAAAAAAGAGTTACTAAAACACTCACCAGCTCTTTGAATTTAAATAGTCCCTGTCCAGGTGCCGCAGGGTCTTCACTAGGTCGGTCCGGTGCTTCCGGGTTGTTCTTCCCGCACAGACCCCGAGCTCCTGCGGCCAGCAGATACCGGAAGTTGACCGCTAACCTGCCGTGACCTCCATGGTGGACCAGCACTGCTCCACACAGCCGCCACGCCGACGGCTGGAGGACGCCACGCCGCATGAGGCAACACGGCGAGCGGCTGTCTGCTCCGACGAGGCCGAGGTTGGCCGAATTTGTGGCGCTCCAGCCCGCCGCGGACTGGGCGAGCGTCCGGCCGGTGACAGCTGTGCGTCTTTGCCGCCATGACGCCGCCTCCCCCCGGCGACACGCGGCCGTACAGCGCACTGACAGCAAGCAGTCCGCGGCTTTGCGGCAGAGTGACGCGGGGGTGCTACGGAAGCAAGATATCATTTTCACGGCTCCTCCGTCGACGAGGTCCCCGTCCGCGGTGCCATTGTGGCCGTCAGTTTGATGCTAAAGTCCGATGACAGCGGCCGGCCGCCATGTTGCCGTAAAGCCAGTGTCGTAAAGCTGCCGCAAACAACCTCGCACGACACAAAGCGCATACAAAACTGGGGTATCAAACCATAGACATCTTATAAGTATGAATCGATTAACGTGGACCCCGATTTTAACAAGTTGAAAAACTTATTCGGGTGTTACCATTTAGTGGTCAATTGTACGGAATATGTACTGTGCTGTGCAATCTACTAATAAAAGTTTCAATCAATCAATCAAAACGCAGCATCGAGCGCTACTGCCTACTGGCGCTGACGAGACGCGGGGCCGCCATCTTGGAGTGGTGACCCGCTCCGTTCAGTGCAATTCATTTGAGTTGAGTTTGAGTTTATTTCGAACATGCAAGCATACATGATACATCACAATCTCCAGTTTCTCTTTTCAACATGTTCGGAAAGGAGTAGGAAGAAGCAGAGCTTATTTAATCCTACCCCTTTTCTTTTACATAACAGTTGCTAAAACATTTGTTCACTTCCTGTTCTCAATTTATTCACAACATACTCCATAAGTAATCACAATAAAAATAAGTAAATAAATAATAATTGGTGAAGTAAGTTACATTTCATATGTTGAGATAAGTAAGATTATTTTGTGAGTGAAAGAATGAAAGAATGGATGAGTTAAATAAATAATTTGGCAGGAGCATTGAACTGTCAGCGCATTTAATTAATCATACCTCACTGAATACCACTGATTTTCACGCGCTTTTTTGTCATACGTGTAGCTATAATAAAGGACACATGTTTTGGCGTGTTTTATTATTCAGAGACAGGCCCCTTCTTTGGCTTTTTTTAAGACCCTTCTTAAAACCCATTTTTATTCACTGGCTTTTAACCCAGCATGAGACTTTAAACTTCATACTTGCCAACCTTGAGACCTCCGATTTCGGGAGGTGGGGTGGGGGCGGGGGCGTGGTTAAGAGGGGAGGAGTATATTTACAGCTAGAATTCACCAAGTCAAGTATTTCACATATATATATATATATATATATATATATATATATATATATATATATATATATATATATATATAAAAGAAATACTTGACTTTCACTATTTTTCTAACCATGCTGAACACCCTCTCTGATGATGCATTACTTGACTTTCAGTGAATTCTAGCTATAAATATATTTATTTTATTTTATATATATATATATATATATATATATATATATATATATATATATATATATATATATATATATATATATATATATATATAAAATAAATACTTGAATTTCAGTGTTCATTTATTTACACATATACACACACATAACACTCATCTACTCATTGTTGAGTTAAGGGTTGAATTGTCCATCCTTGTTCTATTCTCTGTCACTATTTTTCTAACCATGCTGAACACCCTCTCTGATGATGCATTGCTGTGTGGCACGCACAAAAGTGCTTTCATCAAATGCACTAGATGGCAGTATTGCCCAGTTTAAGAGTGTCACAACATTGGTGTTTACGGCAGACGAACTGCTTTACGGTAGACGAAAACGTGACTGCTGTTGTTGTGTGTTGTTGCCGCGCTGGGAGGACGTTAATGAAACTGCCTAACAATAAACCCACATAAGAAACCAAGAACTCGCCCTCGATCATTCTACATTCATAACGTGATTGGGCAGGCACGCTGTTTATATTGTGGGAAAACGGACTCAGGTCCTCCAGCTCTGCCTGAATTTCGGGAGATTTTCGGGAGAAATCTTGTCCCGGGAGGTTTTCGGGAGAGGCACTGAATTTCGGGAGTCTCCCGGAAAATCCGGGAGGGTTGGCAAGTATGCTTTAAACTGTTTTTAACTGCTTTTTATCTAACAAATTGTTCTTAGGGTAATTTGTATTTGCTTTTTCAATGTGTATTTTACTTCTGTTTTAAATGTTATTTTTTAGTCTGTCCTTTGCCTCTATTTCTTTGTGGTGTACAGCCCTTTGTTCGTCAACTGTGGTTGTTTTTAAAGGGCTTTATAAATAAAGTTGGTATGGTATTCATAGTTTGCTTAACAGTAATAGAATATTCTTATATGCTAGAAGTGACCAGACGTCCCGAGATCAAAACTGGGAATATAATCCCAGAGAAGGGGGGGAAAAACGGTCAGCAAATAAGTACAGTTGCACTTGTTTTTTCAAATGTGTTTATTCTGTAAAGGAATGAGTTAAATGTTTAAAATGACTGGTTAATAGTGCTATTATGAAGTGCAATGTCAGCACTATTTTTTTTTTCCTGCAATTTCAAATGCACTTGTTTTAATAAATAAATAAATACAGCGTTTTAAAAGCATACACAATCTGTGTGAATACATTAGTCTGTGGTTAAAAGGTCTTGAAAGGACTCATCCATCCATCCATTTTCTACCGCTTGTCCCTTTTGGGGTCGCGGGCGGTGCTGGAGCCTATCTCAGCTGCATTAGGGCGGAAGGCGGTGTACACCCTGGACAAGTCACCACCTCATCGCAGGGCCAACACAGATAGACAGACA